>NW_026576577.1:0-17500 GCF_028641065.1 Leucoraja erinaceus
TGCCGTGATATGTAAATGCCAGCACACCAAAATCTTGATTTACCACCCTATCTAAATGAGATTCCAACTGCAGGGAACTGTGCCACAGTTATTCCCAGATCCCTCTGTTCATCTGCATTCCTCAATTCGCTACCATTTACCATGTACGACCTAATTCCCAACCATCCAGCACATGTACAGAATGTGTTTCCCATTCTATCTATGTGTGGAAAATTGAAATCTCCCACAATCACTACCTTGTCCTTACTACTAATATCTGCGATATCCTTACTTTCATATTTGCTCTTCCAATTCTCGCTCCCCTTTATAATACACCACTGCAAGTGTTGCTACACTTTTCCCATTTCTCAGTTCCACCCAAATAGATTCAGATTCAGATTACATTTTAATTGTCATTGTCAGTGTACAGTACAGAGGCAACGAAATGCATTTAGCATCTCCCTGAAAGAGCGACATAGCAAATTATTTGAATAAATAATAATAAGTGTCCGGGGGGGGGGGGGGGTGGTGGTGATTGGCAGTCACCGAGGTACGTAGCCTCCCTCGGCGAGCTCTCTAATCTACCCTGCCAAAGCACTGCTGTAATATCTTCCCTGACTAGCAATGCAACACCTCCACCTCTTTCCCCTCCAATTATATCACACCTGAAGCAACGAAATCCTGGAATATTTAGTTTCCAATCAC
The DNA here is from genome assembly GCF_028641065.1 of Leucoraja erinaceus. Classification (NCBI taxonomy): domain Eukaryota; kingdom Metazoa; phylum Chordata; class Chondrichthyes; order Rajiformes; family Rajidae; genus Leucoraja; species Leucoraja erinaceus. The sequence goes on from NW_026576577.1 coordinate 685, forward strand.
AGCCATCCTGCAACCATGTTTCACTGATCGACACAACATCATACTTCCAGGTGTCAATCCAGGCTCTAAGCTCAACCGCCTTTCTTACAATTATGCTAGCATTAAAATATACACATTTAAGAAACCCACCCCTTCGTATTATCTGTTTATTATATAGTTCTTCTTTCTCCCCTACATTTTCTGTCCGAGTGCTACCCTTCTCTGCCTCCTGCCTCACACACTGAATACTAGCTTTCCCTATTTGAGACCCTGATCCCTTTTGCCATAAGGGCCACATCTAACTCCCTCTTAAATACAAGAGAATATATGAACTGCCCTATGGCGGATAATTCCACAGATTCACCACTCTCTGTGTGAAAAATGTTTTTCTCATCTCGGTCCTAAAATGCTCCCCCCTAATCCTTAAACTGTGATTCCTTGTTCAGGACGTCCCCAACATCTGGAATAATCTTCCTGTAGCTAACCTGTCCTACCCCTTAAGAATTTTGTAACTTACAATAAGAACCCCCTTCAATCTTCGAAATTCTAGAGAGTGCAAGCCGAGTCGTTCCAATCTTTCTTCATATGAAACACCTGCATTCCCAGGAATCAGTCTGGTGAACCTTCTCTGTACTGAATGCATTTCTCTGGCAAGAATGCATTTCCTCAGATTCGGAGACCAAACCTGTACACAATATTCCAGGTGTGGTCTCAACAAGGTCCTGTACAACTGCGGTATAAACTCGATGCTCCTAATCTCAAATCGTTTTGCCATGATTCCCAACATACCATTCGCTTTTTCACTGCATGTTGCACCTGCATGCCTACTTTCATTGACTGGTGTACCATGATCCCCAAGTCCCGTTGCATCTCCCCTTTTCCTAATCGGACACCATTCAGATAAAGTCTACTTTCCTGTATTAGCTAACAAAGTGGATAACCTCACATTTATCCACATTATACTGCATCTGCCATTCATTTGCGTACTCACACAACCTCCTCAAAGCAAACACTGCCCCCCCATCTTCGAGTCATCCGCAATCTTAGAGATGTTGCATTCAATTCCCTCGTCCAAATCATGAATTTATATTGTAAACAGCTGGGGTCCCAGCACTGAACCTTGCGGTACCCCACTAGTCACTGCCTGCCTTTCTGAAGCGGACCAGTTTACTCCTACTATTGTCTTCCCGTCTGCCAGCCAGTTCTCTATCCACATCAATACTGAACCCCCAATGCCGTGTGCTTTAAGTTTGCATACTAATATAATATGTGGGTCCTTGTCGAAAGCCTTCTGAAACACCAGATATAACACGGCGAATGGTTCTCCCTTATCCAATCTACTCGTTACATGCGAGATAAATTCTATAAGAATCGTCAGACTTTATTTACCTTTCATAAGTCCATGCTGACATTGTCCCATTATTTTACCATTTTCCAAGTGTGCAGCAATCCCATCTTTATTAACTGACTCTAGCAGTTTCCCCACTACCGATGTTAGACTAACTGGTCTGTAGTTCCCGGTTTCTCTCTCCCGCCCTTTTTGAAAAATGAGGGGTTAAATTAGCTACCTTCCATTCATCAGGAACTGCTCTAGAATCTAAAGAGTTTTGAAAGATTATTACTAATGCTTCCACTATTTCTGGGACAACGTCCTTAATTATTCTGGGATGCAACCGATCTGGCCCTGGGAATTTATCGGCCTTTAATCCATTCAATTTACCTAACACCACTTCCCGACGAACTTGGATTTCACTCATTTCCTCCATCTCATTTGACCCCGGGCCCCCTGCTATTTCCGGCAGATTATTGATGTCTTCATTAGTGAAGGCAGAACCAAAGTAGTTATTCAATCGGTCTGCCATGTCCTTGTTCACCATTATCAATTCACCTGTTTCTTACTGCAAGGGACCTACATTTGTTTTAACTAATCGTTTTCTCTTCACACATATATAAAAACGCTTGCAGTCAGTTATCCTCTTTTTCAAGAGAGAGCTAGTAGAGCTCTTAAAGATAGCGGAGTCGGACGATATGGGGATAAGGCGGGAACGGGGTACTGGGATGGTCAGCAATTATCACATTGAATGGCCGTGCTAACTCGAAGGGACGAATGGCCTCCCCTGCACTTATAGTCTATTGTCATTGTCACTAATAACTATGGCTCAAATGAGAAGAGCACAGTAAGACAATCTCGTAGAATGCCGTACGTTTTCACAAACATCCATAGAACTTCATATAACTTACAGCGTATACTGATAACTCTCTGTGAGGACCCACATGTTGCACACATTCACAGCACTTACCGTTTGTGCACCTCGCGTCCCATTGGTTAAATGCGGATTTGATAACTTTGAAATGGTACGCATAACAATCAAACACTGTTGCTTTAACTATCATAATATATAAGACTTTGGGTTAAATATATTACAAACTTGCCCAAGTTTTTTATGACTTCAATAATTTGCGACGTCACCTTTACATCCAAGATCTCCCGGGGTGGGTGTTCTCCGGTGCGGGTATTCGAGGGGACACTTTTACCAACGATGTGGTTTTAATCACGGTTCACTATTGGACAATTGAGCACAGGTTATTTCCCAACTATCTTGTCTGTCCATATCAGAAAGCCAATGTTCGAACTGACCGTCCATCACCTCCCCAAAGGATTGTCTTTAGATTATAGTTTAAGAAGGAACTGCAGATGCTGGAAAATCGAAAGTAGACACCAATGCAGGAGAAACTCAGCGGGTGCGGCAGCACCTATGGAGCAAAGGAAATAAGCAACGTTACGGGCCTAAACCCTTCTTCGGACTGATAAAGGGTTTAGTCCCGAAACGTTGCCTATTTTCTACCCTCCATAGATGCTGCCGCACCCGTCCTCGTTTTTTTTTAAATGGAAACCACGATCACTGACTAAATCATCGGCGGAAATGAGTCGGGGAGCCAAGCGGATATTTAGTAAACGTGTCGTTTGGATGCTCTGTGAATTTGCGGGTTCACCATCCTTGGTGTTCCTCCGGTCGCTCACAATGAAAAATTATATTTCATGCGAAATTAACCTTGGAGTCAAGGAAAATAGTGTTTTTGCGGCACAGGAACTGTCTGAGTCGGGGTACCCACCGAGTAGCGTTGGAACTATTTAATCTATTTTACCTGGGATGATACATTAATGAGGGCAACGCTAGATACAACAAGAGTGAAAACACGGGATGAGTAGTATCCAACTAAATGCCCCGTATTTGCAACGAAGCTACTGTTGGAGACAGCGCGGTAAAATACGCGGGAACATCGGAGAAGAGTATCGCAGCTATTAGGGCGTCTGCCCCATGATGCTATTGGCCCGGGTTCAGTCCTAACCCCGTCTGGTGGCTTGGGAACTTTGCGTCCAATGTATGGAGAATATAATTAATGGCAGATAAGTGTAAGTAGATTGTTGATGCTTAGTACGGTCACAATGGCCTCCGAACTTGTTTGTGTAATGCATTTCAATAGGTCTAATTCTAATGTTTGATTATGATGCTTTAATTGCTCTGCTTTTCACAATTTTTCAGTGTTTAATGAATCTTATCAGTCGAGCAAGGGGATAAGTTAACACAGTCAACAATTGTTTTCTAAACATCGTCTGTGTCACCGCATATATGCACGTGTTTGTGCAACTGCTCAGTAATTGAAGCATAAACCCTATTTCCGTTACAAAGTTAGGAAGGTAAAGGACACAAAGTCCAAAATAACACACACGTCTACTTATTACATATAATGAAAATATCGACCATAACAGTATGAAATTTCCGGAGATAAATAACACCAATATCACGGATTTCCTTCGATTCACTATTTCGGGATCACTGGAGGTCTTCGCATTTTTCTGGACCCGGAGTCTCCTGCGAGCTCTGCTGGCGACTACAATGTGTCTAACTGTTAAAGCATTGAAAAGCAGAATCAATACAAACGGGACACCGGGGGTGAGAAGGTAATGAAGAAACTCAATTGATGTCCAGGTTAGTGAAACCATAACACGTACTTCCACGTAACAAAACCAGGGGGTATTCGCCAATCTGTACGAAGCTGTGTACATAAAATACCAGAAAACATTATTTAAACTGCTGAGTGCAATCACCGTGCCCAGGATCACAGTCGCCGTTTTCTCGGTGCAATATCTATGCTTCAGCTTTTGGCTACAAATGGCAACACATCGGTCAAAAGTGAAGGAGACGGTGAACCACACAGAACAGTCGGTCACTGCGTAAAGCAGGACGGCGTGGATATTACACAGGTGGATGGACTTCATCAATATTAGATAATGAGCAATCGGAATCTGTCTCAATATCACATCAAAGATAATGACCAGTAGATCCGCCGCTGCCATGGCCACCAGGTAGCGGGTCACACAGCAGGAGAGACCACACTTTCCTCGACGCAGGATCACAATTGTTACCAGGTTCACTGTGATGCAAAAACAAAGATCATATGTCATGACCAAGGTGATTGCAATCTCCGCATTATAACCATATAACCATATAACAATTACAGCACGGAAACAGGCCATCTCGGCCCTACAAGTCCGTGCCGAACAATCCCCCCCCCCCCTTAGTCCCACCTGCCTGCACTCATACCATAACCCTACATTCCGTTCTCATCCATATGCCTATCCAATTTATTTTTAAATGGTACCAATGAACCTGCCTCCACCACTTCCACTGGAAGCTCATTCCACACCGCTACCACTCTCTGAGTAAAGAAGTGCCCCCTCATATTACCCCTAAACCTCTGTCCCTTAATTATGAAGTCATGTCCTCTTGTTTCAATCTTCCCTATTCTCAAAGGGAAAAGCTTGTCCACATCAACTCTGGCTATCCCTCTCATCATTGTAAAGACCTCTATCAAGTCCCCCCTTAACCTTCTGCGCTCCAGAGAATAAAGACCTAACTTATTCAACCTATCTCTGTAACTTAGTTAACTTATGTGGGTTACATGAGTTAAACGCCGTGAACAAACACAGTTTACTTGGATGAAGATGATCAGATATTTCAACATTACATCTGTGATTACGGAAGCAAAGAATAATGTCATGAGTCTCAACGAATAAAGTTAATAATACCATATGGGTAATGGACTGAGCAATATAGACATCCATAGCAACAACGCGGTCTGTTTATGTGATATGAATGCGTGTAGATCAACGCAGACATGTGGTTCAGTATCAGACAGCAACCTAACATTACATTGTCGTGGATCAGATTGGCGTTCACAATGCAGTTGGTAAGTATCGATTAACTTCCATGATGCAATTCACCCAGATGATGCCTAGCGTTTACGTTATCTGAAGGGAATGGGTGATTTATGGTATATTTGAGCTGAGAGTAGAGCTGCAATTGAGGAGGGGGTGGTGCGATGTCAAATGATTGCACACTTGCCAAGTTCCACAGAAATCATATAAAGAGGTAACATACAGAGAGTATCACTGTGTGGTTGAACTTTGTGTTACAGAGATCATACAGAGAGGAAACAAAACCCACTCTCCTCACACTGTGAAATACATCCCACAGTATCACGGTGCGGTGGAACTTTCTGTTACACAGAGATCATATAGGGAGGAAACAAAGTCCGTTCTCCTCACACCATGAAGTACATCCCACAGTAACACGGTGCGGTGGAACTTTCTTTTCAAATGAAGTTTTGGAAATCACTCAATCGAACTGAACGGCAAACTTGAAATTATATCTGGACCGCAGATTTTGATTCCACGGTAACCACAGAAAATGTCAGGCGATGCAACGAAGATGCTGGGATGATTTTGACAGAAACATGGTTAGGTTCGAGATGTTTAATCATTCACATTGAATCTGCAGCTTTATTCGCTTTCCGTAATTCACCTGATCCTGCTGTGATAATGTAAGCCAGAAAATCACCCAATGAAAGTGCACTGAATTGAAACATTGACCGGCACAGCTGCTGTCCCACTTACTGATGGGTTTCCTATAACATTTAACCTTTCCACCATCCACTGTGACTTTGTATGTTTCATTAGTTCAGTTGGAACAGGACCATGGGACATAATGGACGCAACCCAGCGTGACCGTGCTCTATATTAACCAATGCAAACACCGAGAAGTTGCTGATCTCACCGTTTAATTCTGTACAATGCGATTGTCAAAGTGTCTGTCACAGCAAGAATCGCTCGCGCCTCAATAATTTCTCGGCAGTGCAATTACAGAACTTGAAATTAAAAGAGGGAATTTCGAGAGACATACAGCCAGATTTTCAAATTTTCACTGCGTAAACGACAGCACTCCTCACTTACCGGGAACACCGAGAATAGCCAGGATCGGGTAGTATATCTTTTCCATCTCATATATGACTCTAACAGTCCCATATTCGTCCATCTCCTTGTCACCGCTTATCCTCTAATGACATCTAGGCGAATACCTTATTTGATTATGGAATAGCTCAATGGAAAATGTTCCCTTATTTGAAGGAAAGGGATGTCCCTGCGGGACGGTTGTGCGTCATTAATTCCATTTGATCACAGACCATGAGCAAACCTAGTGTTGCATAATATTGTGAAGGAAGTACCACGTGGTTATTCACGTCATGCTCCACAACGCTGAACAATTGTTCGGCAACTTCGGAGAAAACAAATATTCACCGCACAAGTGTTCACCCGCCATCGTGATTTCTGCAAACCGCTCATCTCACAACCTCAGCCGATTGGGTTTTATCTGACAAAGTTAAATCAAATCTTAAATATCTATATGGAACTTTGCGTAACGAACCCTCTGCTTTTTGCGTTTGCTTTCGCCTTCTATATTTGTGCATGAAACAATTCCCACATTAGTGACAAGAGCCACATTCAAGTGTGCGTTCGTTGTGATATGTCAGCTTTGAGACGTTCACAGCTCCATAATCAGCGGTTCTTTAAATGCCCGTTCGCTGCATTGATGTGCCTCAAAAATGGCAACTCCTACATCGAGAATCATATACTTAATTACTATATTGTTAATGTTTACGTGATGCCCATGAAAATCTTGAAATACATTTTAACACTGACTGACTTACGAGATTATTCCTTTAAGTCGTAGCCTGTAGTGGCCGACAGGCATATAGTTATAGACAGCGTGGAAATAGACTATTCCTCCCAATCTGCCCACAACGGGCAACATCTTATCGCTATGCTCGTCCCACCTACCCGCGTGATGTCCATATCAATCTAAATCTGTACTGTTCATCGTTATATTGCGATCGGCAGATTGAATAACAACTTACATGCAGTTTACCTGGATCACGGGATAGATTTTAATTACCCACCATGCCCTGCTTATATACAACACCACTCATGGACATATACATGAATATGCATGTAGACATTACACTGCTCTCCTTTTTTAAGTATTACATCTAAGTACACATTTACAAGTTTGTTGTTGTGATACTTGATTTAACCCAGTATTAATGAACTATTAAATGATAAACATAATATATTTATTTTACATATTTACGCATTTTCGCTTTACATAGACAATGAGTTACTTAACTTACAAACCTCATCTGAATACTGGTTTACGGAAACACATAGAAACATAGAAACATAGAAATTAGGTGCAGGAGTAGGCCATTCGGCCTTTCGAGCCTGCACCGCCATTCAATATGATCATGGCTGATCATCCAACTCAGTATCCCGTACCTGCCTTCTCCCCATACCCTCTGATCCCCTTGGCCACAAGAGCCACATCTAACTCCCTCTTAAATATAGCCAATGAACTAGCCTCAACTACCCTCTGTGGCAGAGAGTTCCAGAGATTCACCACTCTCTGTGTGAAAAAAGTTCTCCTTATCTCGGTTTTAAAGGATTTCCCCATATCCTTAAGCTGTGACCCCTTGTCCTGGACTTCCCCAACATCGGGAACAATCTTCTTGCATCTAGCCTGTCCAACCCCTTAAGAATTTTGTAAGTTTCTATAAGATCCCCTCTCAATCTCCTAAATTCTAGAGAGTATAAACCAAGTCTATCCAGTCTTTCTTCATAAGACAGTCCTGACATCCCAGGAATCAGTCTGGTGAACCTTCTCTGCACTCCCTCCATGGCAATAATGTCCTTCCTCAGATTTGGAGACCAAAACTGCACGCAATACTCCAGGTGTGGTCTCACCAAGACCCTATACAACTGCAGTAGAACCTCCCTGCTCCTATACTCAAATCCTCTTGCTATGAAAGCCAACATACCATTCTCGCTTTCTTCACTGCCTGCTGCACCTGCATGCCTACCTTCAATGACTGGTGTACCATGACACCCAGGTCTCGCTGCATTTCCCCCTTTCCCAATCGGCCACCATTTAGGTAATAGTCTGCTTTCCCGTTTTTTGCCACCAAAATGGATAACCTCACATTTATCCACATTAAACTGCATCTGCCAAACATTTGCCCACTCACCCAGCCTATCCAAGTCACCTTGCAGTCTCCTAGCATCCTCCTCACACCTAACACTGCCCCCCAGCTTAGTGTCATCCGCAAACTTGGAGATATTGCCTTCAATTCCCTCATCCAGATCATTAATATATATTGTAAATATATAGGGAACCCGCCTGCTCGTCTAACAGTAACAGGTGTAACAGCTTTAGGTGTTGACTCAACTGCAGGCTTGTTTGGCTCTGTTTTAGTACCCTGACGTTGACCAGAGAGGTCCGTTTCTTTGTCTGTAATAACTGAACTTTGTGTTTCAATCACAGTGGTCTCTTCCAACTCACTTTCAGATACAGACTCAGGGATTACACTTCGTGCTCATTTTATGTTTCATCTTTGGCTAGAAAGATTTGATCAACATGAACACTTTTGTACCTATCTACAACTTCAACTATCTATCTTATTGTTCCACACAATGCCACTATTTTCCCAACATCACATATTTCTCGACAGGAATGGTTGCGAGGACTGAGAACACGATCCTGCTCATATGGCTCAAAGTACCTCTTCTTTTTTGTGGGCGTCAAAATGGCGTTTTTGATTTAACTGTTTTTGCTCAACTCTCAAGGTCAAATTGTGTTGAACAAGACTTAGGCGTATTCTTAGCCTTCTCTTCACCAACAGTTCTGCAGGTGAGTAACCCGTTGTTGTGTTTGGTGTGGTTCTGTACTTCAGCAAGAAACTAGCCAAACGATGTCTCATGCTGAACTTTGAACTACCCTGCACAACCTGTTTCTTGAAAGCGACTTTGACAACTCTAACATACCTTTTCGCCGCCCCGTTGGAAGCTGGATGGTATGCGGGACAATTGTGTGTGTGTTTTGTCCCGCTGTATGAACTCTTTAAAACGCTCTGAACCGCCCGTTAGCAGAAACAAGTTCTTCCGGTAAACCATGGCATGTAAAAATGCATCTCAACTCATCTATGGTACGCTCAGTAGTAGTGCTTGACCCCATATGCTTAACCTCAAACCATTTGGAATGCCTACCTACTAATACCAGACAGTGTAATTACCCTTTTCACTAAAATCTACATGAAGTCTCTGAGAAATCGACTTGACCATGAACAGGGTTGCAGTAGTGTTTTTGGAGGTTTACTCCGGCAATTATGGCAGACGATACATTTGCTCACCAGTAACTCGATGTCACTGACAATACCAGGCCAATGCACATAACTTCTGGCAAAATACTTAATGCTTACAATGCCAGGATGTTCGTCATGAAGTTCGTTCCTAAATTTGTTTCTCAAAGACTCCGATACAACCACTCTGTAACCCCACTTAATGCATTTCTGCTCACATTATAATTCATGGCGTCGATTACAGAAAGGCTTCACCTCTGAGTTCAGAACTGAGATCAATCCACTATCGATTTCGGTCCATCCGTTCAATGTCTGTTCATCGACCCACTTCAGCACATTTTTTTTTTTTTGTTTCTGCTGCAATTTATGTTGCAGGCACTGGAAGATCTTCATCTACAACTTGCAGTGTGTAGATTGAGTTCTCACTTCCCACGTCAGAGTTCTCATGTGGCGAGCGGGACAACACATCTGCAGCTGCGTTGCACTTGGAGCTTCTGTACTCAACCTTGTAGTCATACTGGGACAGCAAAATTACCCAGCGCTGCATCCTTGATGCCGCCATGGAAGGTATAGCTGACTTGGTACCAAGTATCACTAGTAGTGGCTTGTGATCAGTCACTTGAATGAATGGTCTGCCGAGAACAAAGTGATGGGATTTCTTGATTCTGACCACGATGCAGCGTGCTTCCCTTTCAATTTGTGCATAATTGCGTTCACTCGGTGATAGGGTGCGAGATGCAAAACAAATAGGCTTTTCCTTCCCGTCATTCATTATGCGGGAGATCACAGCACCAACACCATAACTTGAAGCATCACAAGCAAGGTTCATCTCGCGTGTCGCATCGTAGTGAACAAGAAGTTTGTCACTTGTCAAGTTTTCCTTGCAGATGTCAAATCCACGTTGCTGTTCCTTTCCCCACGACAATTTCACATATTTTTGAAGCAGATGACTTAGTGGCTTTAGCACAGGTATTAAACCTGGAAGGAATAGTGCATAGAACTGCACCATCCCAAGGAACGATAGTAGCTAATTGTTGGGTTTAGAAGCATTAACTATTGCTTCAACTTTCGCCTTCAAGGCGCGAAGTCTGTTGTCATCTCATTTGAGTCCAAGGTAGACAACCTCTGACTGCGCAAACGTACATCACTTTGTCGCAATTTGACATTGTGCCAGTTCAGTCGTGTGAGAAATTGCTCAAGGATTTCCAGATGTTCTACCATGCCCTCTGTGAATATCAGTAGGTCATCCTGGTTGCACACGCAGTGCGTAATGTATTGTACCATTTTGTCCATCACAGACTGGAAATGTGTTGGGGAATATTTCACACCATAGTGCATCTTTGTATATGAATACACGCCCTTATGTGTGCTGATCGTCAGGTACTACTGACTTTCCTTGCCGACATTGATTTGGGTGTAACCGTTAGACAAATCCAGTTTAGTGAATACTCTTGTTCCGCTAAGTTCTGCGTAAAGATCTAGCGAGGTTGTTAACGGATATTGTTCGTCATCAACGGCTTGGTTGATTGTGCCTTTGTATTCATCACATAGTCGAACAGTTTTTTTCAGCCTTGGGTACGGCCACGTTGCCCAGTTACCCTGGTCTATCTTCACGAGCACTCCATTCCCTTCTACCACCACTTGTTGCGTTAGTGCATACGGTACTGGGATGTAATGTTAAAATTGTACAAGGCATTGGTGAGACCAAATCTGGAGTATGGTGTACAATTTTGATCGCCCAATTATAGGAAGGATGTCAACAAAATAGAGAGAATACAGAGGAGATTTACTAGAAAGTTGCCTGGGTTTCAACAACTAAGTTACAGAGATAGGTTGAATAAGTTAGGTCTTTATTCTCTGGAGCGCAGAAGGTTAAGGGGGGACCTGATAGAGGTCTTTAAAATGATGAGAGGGATAGACAGAGTTGATGTAGACAAGCTTTTCCCTTTGAGAATAGGGAAGATTCAAACAAGAGGAAATGACTTCAGAATTAAGGGACAGAAGTTTAGAGGTAATATGAGGGGGAACTTCTTTACGCAGAGAGTGGTGGCGGTGTGGAATGAGCTCCCAGTGGAAGTGGTGGAGGCAGGTTCATTGGTATCATTTAAAAATAAATTGGATAGGCATATGGATGAGAAGGAAATGGAGGGTTATGGTACGAGTGCAGGCAGGTGGGACTAAGGGGAAACACATTTGCTCCTCCTGCAGTCCGTCCTTTCACCCTTTTTTATTTTTAGTCCTGTTCGTATAGAATGTTTCTTGGAGGTCTTCTTTTATGTGGTGGGTGGGGGGGGGGGGGGGGGGGGGGGGGGGAAGGGGGAAACTATTTTAAACCCCAGTCCTACCTGGTCGGAGATGCGGTTTTTCTCCGAACTGCATCTTCGTCCTCTCTGTGCGGCCTAGTCGAACTGGAGCAGCGCTGGAGCGGCGTTTCCTGCCGGGACTGCAGCTTCGACAGCGGTGTAGATGCTGGGACACCTACATGGAGCGGGCGATGCCTTACCGGGTCGCCTTGCGGTAAGCTCCGGGGCACTGTGACCGCCGACAGCACCGCGGGGCCTGGGATCCGGGATCGCCACAGTCGGAGGTTCGGCCGGCGCGGCCTGTGAACTTTGGTCGTTGCAGTCTTCGGGGGGGGAAGCGGCCGCTTCAGTCCAGGCCGCTGATGGATGTTCACCGACGCCGATGATCCAGCTTCGCGGCTAGAAGGCCTGAAAACACCGGGTTGGCTGAGGAAGCCAGATATAGGCCACGACCTTGGGTGGACTATGAGGGGGAGAACTGGGTATTTTTAGTGCCTTCCCTCACAGTGAATTCTGCTGTGGGGGGACATTTCATGTTGATTTCTATAGTGTACTGTTTCTGTGTCTTTTTTCTTTTTCTCTTTTTTTGATTTGTATGGATTTATTGCATTGATCTGTTCAATTAATTTTAATCAATCTCTGTAAAGCACTTTGGTTCAAATACTGGTTTTGATGAAAAGTGCTATATAAATAAACATTATTATTATTATTATTATTGTATAGATGTGAAACCCAAAATATCTGCTAAAGGTATTAAGCAGTTTGAACGCCAGATATCAATTTGGTTGCACAAGACGGAATCACCAGTAACCTATGTATGTAACTTAGGAACCAGATCAGAGGCAGCGATAGATGCCTACACACTGGAAGGGGGAATTTCTGCTTTGCCTTCCTCCCTTCTGCCTCATCAGTCGGGCACTTCGCAATACAGATGGAATCTGTCTCCGGGATATTGAACGTGCCCGACCGGCCTACATAGCCATGGATCCCAGTTCATCACGACATGGTGGGCGAGTCACCTATGGATTTCCCTAGTGGACCATGGTTGCTGACTCAACCCAGTGTCAGGCATAAGTCATCCATGCCATAAAAACATCAAACTCCTGTGTGTAGGTTTTGAATATACCTTACCAGGGACTGGGATTATCCAAATGAACCATTACGACCATGTCGGCATCCCTGCGAACAGTCACCAAGAGCAACATGGGAAAAATACTGCCACGACGCAGGGACAACATACCAAACTATTCAACCACTGACGTATTGGAGTTCCTGGACCATCTACACCATGATTAAAAGGTGAGTTACAGTGCGGTAAATACAGCATGAAGCGCCTTGTCTGCTTATCTAAAAAACGGCAGGACAGCAGAGCATGGGATCCCATCCACTGAAGATAAACTTATGAAGGGCAATTATAATACTTTGATCCTCATAGTATCCATAGCTACTCTACTTGTTTCCCTTACTTCACATAATTCAAAATCATTCTCCTTGGTGAATACCGAAGAAAATAACGTGTTCAATATCTCCCGCATCTCTTTTGGCTCTGCAGATAGCTGTCCACTATGACTCTCTAAAGGGCCAATTTTATCCCTCGTTATCCTTCTGCTATTAATATAGCTGTAGAAACGTTTGGATTTAATTTCACCTTACTTGCCAAAGCAACCTCATATCTTCTTTTAGCTTTTCTAATTTCTTTCTTAAGATTATTTTTATATTATTTATACTCCACAAGCACATCATTTACTCCATGCTGCCTATGATTATTGTAGATCTCTCTCTTTTTCCGAACCAAGTGTCCAATTTCCCTTGAAATTCGTGGCTCTTTCCAATGTTTACTATTTCCTTTCAACCAAACAGGGACATAAAGATTCTGTACATTTAAAATGTCACCTTTAAATGTTCTCCATTTCTCCTCCACATCTTTCCCATATAACAAACTGTCCCAATTTACTCATTTTAAATCATAGAAACATAGAAATTAGGTGCAGGAGTAGGAGTAGAGAGTAGAGGCCATTCGGCCCTTCGATACTGCACCGGTATTCAATACGATTATGTATGATCATCCCTCAGTATCCCGTACCTGCCTTAACTCCATACCCTCTGATACCCTTAGGGCCACATCTAACTCCCTCGTAAATATAGCAAATGAATTGGCGTCGACTACCCTGTGTGGCAGAGAGTTCGAGAGATTCACTACTCTCTGTGTGAAAAAAGTTATTCTCATCTCGGTTTTAAAGGATTTACCCCTTACCATTCAACTGTGACCTCTTGTCCTGGACGTCCCCGACATCGGGAACAATCTTGCTGCATCTACACTGTCCAACCCCTTAAGAATCCTCATGGAAGGTTGGTTATGAAGGTTCAACTGTTGGGTATAAATGCAGGAATAGCAAGATGGATTCAACAGTGGCTGAATGGGAGAAGCCAGAGGTTAATGGTGGATGGCTGTTTATCGGGTTGGAGGCAGGTGACTAGTGGGGTGCCTCAGGGATCTGTGTTGGGTCCTTTGTTGTTTGTCATGTACATCAATGATCTGGATGAAGGTGTGGTCAATTGGATTAGTAAGTATGCAGATGATACCAAGATAGGGGGTGTTGTGCATAGTGAAGAGGATTTCCAAAGTCTACAGAGTGATTTAGGCCATTTGTAAAAATGGGCTGAAAGATGGCAGATGGAGTTTAATGCTGATAAATGTGAGGTGCTACACCTTGGCAGGACAAATCAAAATAGGACGTACATGGTAAATGGTAGGGAATTGAAGAATACAGTTGAACAGAGGGATCTGGGTATAACCGTGCATAGTTCCTTGAAGGTGGAATCTCATATAGATAGGGTGGTAAAGAAAGCTTTTGGTATGCTAGCCTTTATAAATCAGAGCATTGAGTATAGAAGCTGGGATGTAATGTTAAAATTGTACAAGGCATTGGTGAGACCAAATCTGGTGTATGGTGTACAATTTTGGTCGCCCAATTATAGGAAGGATGTCAACAAAATAGAGAGAGTACAGAGGAGATTCATTAAAATGTTGCCTGGGTTTCAACAACCACGTTACAGAGATAGGTTGAATAAGTTAGGTCTTTATTCTCTGGAGCGCAGAAGATTAAGGGGGGACCTGATAGAGGTCTTTAAAATGATGAGAGGGATAGACAGAGTTGATGTGGACAAGCTTTTCCCTTTGAGAATACGGAAGATTCAAACAAGAGGACATGACTTCAGAATTAAGGGACAGAAGTTTCGGGGTAATATGAGGGGGAACTTCTTTACGCAGAGAGTGGTAGCGGCGTGGAATGAGCTCCCAGTGGAAGTGGTGGAGGCAGGTTCATTGGTATCATTTAAAAATAAATTGGATAGGCATATGGATGAGAAGGGAATGGAGGGTTATGGTATGAGTGCAGGCAGGTGGGACTAAGCGAAAAAAAATTGTTCGGCATGGACTTGTAGGGCCGATATGGCCTGTTTCCGTGTTGTAATTGTTATATGGTTATATGGTTAATCCTTTCGCATCTCCTCAAAGTTACCCTTTCACCAATCAAAATCTCAACCCTAGGTCCAGTTCTGACACTTTCCATAATTATATTGAAAATAATAATATTGTGATCACTGGACCCGATCTCCGTGGGCAGAATCCCTTTCGTGCGTTTGTAAACTGCCTTATGTGTTTCAGTCACTATCTGTCCTTCACCACTAATCTCCGATATATGGTTTGCGCTGTAAAACGTGTTTTCTCTCTCCATATAGGAGGTGAACGGCTCTCAACACTTGTCAAAAATGCCAAGGTTTTCCGATGTTGCCCGTGGACGCTGCGTCGTGTGATTCTCTTTTTTTTAAGTCCGTTAAAAAAACTGATTTCCCCTCTGGTCTGGTGTATCAATTCCCATAAAACGTAGCTGTACAAAAGCTATTCAACTTGAGCAACTCGACAAAAACAAATCTTACACAATGATAAGGGCAGCATCTTGCCACGCACACACAACATAGAGAGAGACTGACAAACTATCGACGATTTGTCCAGCTGCTGTTTTAAACTATAGTCCCCTGCGTAGAAGGAGAAGGATCTGCGGGAGATGTTGAGTCGGCTGGATCACTATTCCTTGGTGCGCAGGAAGATGACGGGTGACCTTATAGAGCTGTCGATATTCATGAGATGTCTAGAGAAGGTAGATTCACACTCTTGCCCAGATTAGGGGAATCGTTTAAGCATAGAGTGCTACAGCGAAGAAACAGACCATTCGGACCAACATGCCCACACCGGCCATCGTATCACAGCTACGCCATTCCCACCTGCCTGCATTCAGTCCATATCCTTCAAACCTGATCTACCCAAGTACCAGTCCAAATACGTCTTAAATGTTGGTATATTCCCAGCCTCAACTACGTCCTCTGGTAGGTTGTAGCATACACCCACCAAACTGTGAGTGAAAAAGCGGTCCATCAGAAATCTACCAAACCTACGTCCTTTGAACCTCAATTCGCCTGGGTCAAAGAGATGCTGTGCATATAACCGAACTATTCCCTATTTGTACATCGCAATAAGATCACCCCTCATCCTCCTGCGCTCCAAGAAATTGAGACCCGGCCTGCTCAACCTATCCCTGCAGCCGCGACTCTCTAGTCCTGGCAACATCCAACAGTGTTTCGGCCCGAAACATTGCCTATTTCCTTCACTCCCTAGATGCTGCTGCGCCCGCTGAGTTTCCCCAGCTTTTTTTGTGTAAAATCCAACAAGTGTTGGGAATGGAAGCAGATTTTGGAATCACATTGTAAATACTCACGTTTTCTCTTGATTGGAGTCTGTTACTAATCTGTTATTCGAGAATCGGCTGGTCTACAAGATTATCCGGTGCATTTATGTCTCATTTCAAAGATAGGAATTTGTAAGATGTGCCGGATGTGTTCGTTCCCTGTGTAATGGATCCCTCCGTAATCTGTCCCAGTGAGCACACTCTGTGATGCAGGCTTCGTGTTATCGCATTGTCTTGTATTAGTTTAGTTTAGTTTAC
>NW_026576577.1:22500-85621 GCF_028641065.1 Leucoraja erinaceus
AAAACCTGCCCTCAACTAAAAATTTACAGGACTGTAAGAACGCTGACCTCACAACAACTTAGCCAGACAGCAGGATCTGGGATCAAGCCAAGTTTAAAAAAAACTGGACGACGTATCAAAAATATCGGCGTAAGGGGGCAGGGTCTGGAATGAGCACCACACGTAAACCAGTCAGCAGTACCTCTAACGCATCCACCAGCTGGGTATACCTCATGGCACTGGTGAAAGCTCGGGGCCTGCATGCCAATCCTGTAAGCCTTTCAGGTCAGGGCCCAGAGCAGGCCCCATGGAAAATGCGCCACCCCCACCACGTCACACGACGTGCAAGACTCGTTGGACCAGGAGGAAACAGAAGCATACCCATAACCATGGAGGTAGGTGGGTCTGGTTCCTGCCAGCATATAGAGAACAAGGGTGCTCTATTAACAGGGGGCGATTACACTTGTTTATAGAAGCATGGGGTACTGTCACGAGTACAGCATTAGTGGATACAAAATTCAGTTTATATCAGAGATATATGCCGCCAGTTCAACATTGGCCCCAAAGGGTACTTACTCTCTCCGAGGAAGAAAAGCGGGAGGGACAAGCTGAACTGGTGATGCCTATCGCAAAGGGGGTCATCGAAAAGACCAAACATGAACCTTTCGAATTTGTATCGAATATATTCACTAAAGCCAAAAAAGATGGTGGATGTCGCATCATCATTAACCTAACATCACTAAATAAATTTGTTGAGTATATACATTTCACGATGGAGGCGTTTGTTACTGCCAGACAACTGATCTCCAAAGGAGAGGCCCGGGGAGCCGTTGGTGAGAGGAGGACTTACCTGGAGCTGTGAGTATAAAAACAGCGCGGAGCTTGCTTCTACAGAGGCCCGGGGAGCCGTTGGTGAGAGGTGGAGTTACCTGGAGCTGTGAGTATAAAAACAGCGCGGGGCTTGCTTCTACAGAGGCCCGGGGAGCCGTTAGTGAGAGGAGGACTTACCTGGAGCTGTGAGTTACCCAAATCGGCAACGTTCCATCTCACTTCCAGAGAAGGATTCTGATTCTGGTGGAAGCCTCTAATTGGTGGAAGAGGACCAGCGGAAGCAGCTGATTGGCTTGTATTGTATTTGTATTGTAATTGTAAGGCTTTATTGTATTTGGATAAGGGGGAGAATGAAGGCCAGGGCAGTTTACTGTTCTGGATGTCAGATGTGGGAGGTCATGGAGTCGGAGTGCCCGCCAGTCGTCCACATCTGCGCAAGGTGCGTCGAGATGGGGCTCCTAAGGGACCGTGTCAGGAACCTGGAACAGCAACTCGATGACCTCTGTCTGCTCAGGGAGAGCGAGGAGGTCATATGAAGGAGTTACAGGGAGGTGGTCACTCCAAGACCACGGGAGACAGAAAACTGGGTCACAGTTAGGAAGGGCAACGAGCAGAGGCAGGGACTGGTGAGTACCCCGGTGGCTGTACACCTTGAAAATAAGTACTCATGCTTGAGTAAGGGTGGGGGATACAGCCTACCTGGGGGCAGCGACAGCGGCCGGGCCTCTGGCACAAAGACCGTTCCGGTTGCTCAGAAGGGTAAGGAAAAGAAGGGGAGGGCAATTGTAATAGGTAACTCTATAGTCAGGGGGTCGGATAGGCGATTCTGTGGACGCAGACAGGAGTCCCGGATGGTAGATGCCTCCCTGGTGCCAGGGTCAGGGATGTGTCTGAACGTGTCCAAGAAATCCTGAAATGGGAGGGAGAGGAGCGTGAGGTTGTGGTGCATATAGGTACCAACGACATAGGGAAAAAAAGAGAAGAGGTCCGAAAGAAGAATTTAGGGAATTAGGTAGAGAGTTAAGGAGAAGGACTGGAAAGGTAACAATCTCAGGATTACTGCCTGTGCCACGCGACAGGGAGAGTAGGAATGGAGCGAGGTGGAGGATAAATGCGTGGATGAGGGACTGGTGCAGTGAGTATGGATTCAAGTTTCTGGATCATTGGGACCTTTTTGGGGAAGGTGCGACCTGTACAGAAAGGACGGGTTGAACTTGAACTCAAGGGGGACCAATATCCTGGCGGGGAGATTTGCAAAGGCTACTGGGGAGACTTTAAACTAGTATGGTTGGGGGGAGGGACTCAAATTGGGAAAGCTAGCAGTCAGTGTGTGAAGCAGGGGGCAGAGAATGGTAGCACTCTGACCCAAAATGTAGGGGAGAGAGAACAAAAATGAAATAATCAGAGAATAAGAGTGGGTGGGTTTCTTAAATGTGTATATTTTAATGCTAGGAGCATTGTAAGAAAAGTGGATGAACTTAGAGCCTGATTGACACCTGGAAGTATGATGTTGTGGCGATCAGTGAAACATGGTTGCAGGACGGCTGTGATTGGAAACTAAATATTCCAGGATTTCGTTGCTTCAGGTGTGATAGCATTGGAGGGGCAAGATGTGGAGGTGTTGCATTGCTTATCAGGGAAGATATTACAGCAGTGTTTTGGCAGGATAGATTAGAGGGCTCGTATAGGGAGGCTATTTGGGTGGAACTGAGAAATGGGAAAGGGGTAGCAACACTTATAGGGGTGTATTATAGACCGCCAAATGGGGAGCGAGAATTGGAAGAGCAAATATGTAAGGAGATTGCAGATATTAGTAGTAAGCACAAGGTAGTGATTGAGGGAGATTTCAATTTTCCACACATAGACTGGGAAACGCATTCTCTAAATGGGCTGGATGGGTTGGAGTTTGTAAAATGTGTGCAGGATAGTTTTTTGCAGCAATACATAGAAGTACCTACTAGAGAAGCGGCGGTACTGGACCTCCTGTTAGGAAATGAGATGGGTCAGGTGGCAGAGGTATGCGTTGGGGAACAGTTCGGGTCCAGTGATCACAATACCATTAGTTTCAATATAATCATGGAGAGGGACAAAACTGGACCTAGGGTTGAGATTTTTGATTGGAGAAAGGCTTACTTTGAGGAGATGCGAAATGATTTATATGGAGTAAATTGGGATAGTTTGTTTTATGGGAAAGATGTGGAAGAGAAATGGAGTACATTTAAAAGTGAAAGTACAGAATCTTTATGTCCCTGTTCGGTTGAAAGTAAATCGTAAAAATTGTAAAGAGCCATGGTTTTCAAGGGAAATTGGATACTTGGTTCGGAAAAAGATGGAGATCTACAATAATTATAGGCAGCATGGAGTAAATGAGGTGCTTGAGGAGTATAAAGCATGTAAAAAGAATCTTAAAAAAGAAATTAGAAAAGCTAGAAGAAGATATGAGGTTGCTTTGGCAAGTAAGGTAAAAGTAAATCCGAAAGGATTTCTACCGCTATATTAATAGCAAAAGGATAACGAGGGATAAAATTGGTCCATTAGAGAGTCAGAGTGGACAACTATCTGCAGAGCCAAAAGAGATGGGGGAGATATTGAACAGTTTCTTTTCTTCGTTATTC
This sequence comes from Leucoraja erinaceus, assembly GCF_028641065.1. Classification (NCBI taxonomy): domain Eukaryota; kingdom Metazoa; phylum Chordata; class Chondrichthyes; order Rajiformes; family Rajidae; genus Leucoraja; species Leucoraja erinaceus. The sequence goes on from NW_026576577.1 coordinate 25,926, forward strand.
ACCAAGGAGAAGGATATTGAATTATGTGAGGTAAGGGAAACAAGTAGAGTAGCTATGGAAACTATGATGAGGATCAAAGAAGAGGAAGTACTGACACTTTTGAGAAATATAAAAGTGGATAAGTCTCCAGGTCCGGACAGGATATTCCCTAGGACATTGAGGGAAGTTAATGTAGAAATAGCAGGGGCTATGGCAGAAATATTTCAAATGTCGTTAGAAACGGGAATAGTGCCGGAGGATTTCTAGATTTCTACTCTCTAGAATTTAGAAGATTGAGAGGGGATCTTATAGAAACTTACAAAATTCTTAAGGGGTTGGACAGGCTAGATGCAGGAAGATTGTTCCCGATGTTAGGGAAGTCCAGGACAAGGGGTCACAGCTTAAGGATAAAGGGGAAATCCTTTAAAAACCCAGATGAGAAGAACTTTTTTCACGCAGAGAGTAGTGAATCTCTGGAACTCTCTGCCACAGAGGGTAGTTGAGGCCAGTTCATTGGCTATATTTAAGAGGGAGTTAGATGTGGCCCTTGTGGCTAAGGGGATCGGGGGGTATGGAGAGAAGGCAGGTACGGGATACTGAGTTGGATGATCAGCCATGATCATATTGAATGGCGGTGCTGGCTCGAAGGGCCGAATGGCCTACTCCTGCACCTAATTTCTATGTTTCTATGTTTCTATGATTGGCGTACTGCGCATGTTGTTCCATTGTTTAAAAAGGGGTCTAAGAGTAAACCTAGCAATTATCGACCTGTTAGTTTGACGTCAGTGGTGGGAAAATTAATGGAAAGAATACTTAGAGATAATATATATAAGCATCTGGATAAACAGGGTCTGATTAGGAACAGTCAACATGGATTTGTGCCTGGAAGGTCATGTTTAACTAATCTTCTTGAATTTTTTGAAGATGTTACTCGGGAAATTGATGAGGGTAAAACAGTGGATGTTGTGTATATGGACTTCAGTAAGGCCTTTGACAAGGTTCCTCATGGAAGGTTGGTTAAGACGGTTCAATGGTTGGGTATTAATGATGGAGTAGCAAGATGAATTCAACAGTGGCTGAATGGGAGATGCCAGAGAGTAATGGTGGATGGTTGTTTGTCAGGTTGGAGGCCAGTGACGAGTGGGGTGCCACAGGGATCTGTGTTGGGTCCACTGTTGTTTGTCATGTACATCAATGATCTGGATGAAGGTGTGGTAAATTGGATTAGTAAGTATGCAGATGATACCAAGATAGGGGGTGTTGTGGATAATGAAGAGGATTTCCAAAGTCTACAGAGAGATTTATGCCAGTTGGAAGAGTGGGCTGAAAGATGGCAGATGGAGTTTAATGCCGATAAGTGTGAGGTGCTACATCTTGGCAGGACAAATCAAAATAGGACGTACATGGTAAATGGTAGGGAATTGAAGAATGTAGGTGAACAGAGGGATCTGGGAATAACTGTGCATAGTTTCCTGAAAGTGGAATCTCATGTAGATAGGGTGGGAAAGAAAGCTTTTGGTGTGCTAGCCTTTATAAATCAGAGCATTGAGTATAGAAGCTGGGATGTAATGATAGAATTGTACAAGGCATTGGTGAGGCCAATTGGCCTCAACTACCCTCTGTGACAGAGAGTTCCAGAGATTCACCACTCTCTATGTGAAAAAAAGTTCTTCTCATCTCGGTTTTAAAGGATTTCCCCCTTATCCTTAAGCTGTGACCCCTTGTCCTGGACTTCCCTAACATCGGTAACAATCTTCCTGCATCTAGCCTGTCCAACCCCTTAAGAATTGTGTAAGTTTCTATAAGATCCCCTCTCAATCACCTAAATTCTAGAGAGTATAAACCAAGTCTATCCAGTCTTTCTTCATAAGACAGTCCTGACATCCCAGGAATCAGTCTGGTGAACCGTCTCTGCACTCCCTCTATGGCAATAATGTCCTCCTCAGAAATGGCTCTCTCTCTCTCTCTCTGGCTGTATCTCTGTGTCTGGCTCTCTCTCTGCCTGTATCTCTGTGTCTGTCTCTCTCTCTCTCTGTCTGTATCTCTGTGTCTGGCTCTCTCTCTGGCTGTATCTCTGTGTCTGGCTCTCTCTCTCTCTGGCTGTATCTCTGTGTCTGGCTCTCTCTCTCTCTCTGGCTGTATCTCTGTGTCTGGCTCTCTCTCTCTCTCTCTCTATCTCTCTGGCTCTCTCTCTCTCTGGCTGTATCTCTGTGTCTGGCTCTCTCTCTCTCTCTCTCTCTCTGTATCTCTGTGTCTGGCTCTCTCTCTCTCTCTCTGGCTGTATCTCTGTGTCTGGCTCTCTCTCTCTCTCTGTATCTCTGTGTCTGGCTCTCTCTCTCTCTCTGTCTGTATCTCTGTGTCTGGCTCTCTCTCTCTCTCTGGCTGTATCTCTGTGTCTGGCTCTCTCTCTCTCTCTGTGTCTGTATCTCTGTGTCTGGCTCTCTCTCTCTCTCTGGCTGTATCTCTGTGTCTGGCTCTTTCTCTCTCTCCGTGTCTGGCTCTCTCTCTCTCTCTTTCTCTTTCTGTCTGTTTCTCAACTTGAATGTCTACCATAAAACAACAAACCATAAAAGCTGATCATGTTTCATCAATTAACTTATTTCCAATTATTTCAATCCATATTCACCATTATTATTTTAAATGTCCAATTCCTAGCACTAGTAACAATTTTCCAAATTAACTTTACTGACAAGAAATCTAAAAGAACATCAAGAAACGATTAAAAGAAAATCAAAAGCTGATTTTTACAACTTCCCTTTGTCAGGTTACGAGGATACAAAGAGTTAATTTTACAGCTTGTTCGCAATCCAATTTGAACTACAGTGGAAATGCTCGCCCCCGCCACTGTGTTCAATTTTACAACTTGCTCATTCCAACCTTTCATCTTACAACCATTCGTTCCAAACCGGTTTTTACATACAAATCACATTCGTTCCATTCTTACTTCAAATAGATTATTCATTTTATATTTTCTCCCTGTCCTGCACTCTTGTCCCCGGCCTTTGCCGTCTTCTTATCTGCTACTTTCGGGAGTAACTCCCTCATCATCCTGTCTCTCTCTGTTCCTTATTTGCTGTTTTTCTACTGCCTGCAACATAATCTTTACTACTTGTTTTTCACTTCTGTGAAAAGGAATTGATCTAACTGTTCTTGTCAGACCTAAAGGATCTTCAAGGAGGCTATTTAACAAACCCCCTTCCCCCTCAGGGTCCTCTCCTAGGTACCTCCCAATGGGGTCTAATTTCAATCGAACTTATCTTCCCCTTCTGCCCTTTGACTCCCCGTCCTGTTGGCCGGGTGATCTTCGTCCACCCCGGCCCCTGTCTTCTCTTTCCTTTGGGTATTTTGGCCCCCTCCGGCTCTGCATTTGTCCCAACGGACTATACCTTATCATGTTGGCTCCTTCAACCCCTGGGTATTTCCTGCCCTCCAGGGTCCAGCATTTGCCCCAACGGACTATTGGGCAGAATGCGAGGATTTGGCCCACAGCCTTTTCCCCTCCCTTTTTCTAAACACCGTGTTTAATTACCTTATTTATCATAATCATATTCTTAATACCATGTTCATCATATTCTCAATACAGTGTTCATCATATCTGCCTTGCCCGTACAAGGTCTTAAATTTCTACAGAACTTCTTATCTTCCCCTCCCTTCTGGGTACCTTACGGCCCCCTGAATCCTTCAGGGCGTCAACCACAAGGTCTTTCCACAATCGCCCAGGAAGTACTTTATTAGTCATTGTTCCTACCTGGGTTCTGTGCACAGAAATTGCTCGATTGATTTTTTTACACGATTTCCAAGTACTCCCACTTCTTTGCTGAGTCTCTGTGTGGTCCGGATACTACTGCTTAAACAGCTGATGACAAGCAAGGAGTCTGAGACTGCTGAACTCAGCAGGGTGCACCTTCCCTTCGTCCGTCTACTCCCGTCAGCTGTCTAGAGTATTGGATCTCGGAACGAGCCCCCAAGTTGTGAGATTCAAAAATCACAAATGCTCTTGAGACAAATTCAGACAAAGAAGTGTTTTTATTCATTTCATATTCTGCAGAATAGGTGCCTCTCCTCTGATGTCCCCTAGAGGCACAAAGAAAATGGAGATGATTTCTATCTTTATACTTTTCTTCACTATGGTCACTACCTCAGGTCTCCCCATCGAGTTTCGTCCAATCATAACATAAAGCCCACATTCCCACGAGAAAGTCCAGGAATGTATCGGACCATCTCCTGACGTCAAAGACTCCCAAGGCCTTCTGCTGATGTTTCTATCTGTTTGTTACTTTTTATCTAGAATTTCTCTCTGTTCTGTATATTGTTACTTTATTCTACCAGCAGTCTGGCTTCTGCTGATAAGCTCATTTCCTTCTAAGTTATATTTTTTCAGAGTTCTAGTATAATTCAACCATCCCTATAAACCCTTTTCTCACACTAGTGACTTCTCAACGTCCATGGCTGTAGGGAAGATGTCACGTACTCCAATCTCAATAATCATGTGTTTAATTATCATACGTACAGATAACTCAACAATATTTGTTTCCTGCAGCAGCAGAACACATCTATAAAGAGAGCGCACACACACAGATAACACAAAGAACAAAATAAAGTGCAATGATAAAATAATCAATATTTGGGCAAATCCAAAACTGTAAGTCTCAAGCACAAACAACACGTGTTGCAGTTAGTTCATAGTTTAGTGGGTGTTTGCGGTGGTCAAGAGCCCGGTTGTTATGGAAATAAACAGTTCATGAAACTGAGGTGACCACAGTTTGCAGACACCGATATACTTTCTCGGAGTTTGGAGAGAAACAAGACCACGGACAGGGTGGCGAGGGTTCCAGATAATTGCTGGTCCCCAATTCATGACACTGCCTCGTGTAGATGCATTAGATGGTGGATAGTTCAGGTGATGGATAGGACCGATCGGTGGCCACCAGGTTGTTTAATCTCCTACATTCCTGGGATTTCGAATTACCGAACCAGGCCCTGTGGCAACCGTTTAACATGGGTTCTCCCTTAGACCTGTAGATGATCGAGAGAACATTCGTCATCACACCGATGTCCTTTCTGCTCTATTCTAACAAAGTCATGACGTTGACTTTATTATGATTCAATCAATTTGCTGGGTCCACGACAGATCTGCAGAAATATTCACGGCCATGAACATAAAGTTGTTGTCTCTCTCCACCATCGAACCGTCGATGAAGACTGGTTAATCGATCCTCGACCTTCCTCTTCTAAAATCAGCAAATTGCCACTTGCCCGTGGGAAACACATTGATGAAGAGGGTGTGAGATGTCTTGGATTGGACCAGGGGGATAGGATGGAGTCCAGGTATGTGAAAATTAATTCAGTGGTGCAAGAACACGCTGAAACAATGGGTCTGCCAGGAGTGTCAGAAGAAACACATTGGGATTGGGTGGCAAATGCTGTGCCTATTTTCAAGAAGGGCTGCAAGGAACATGCGGGGAACTATAGGCCGGTAAGGTTATCTGTAGTTGGTAAGTTGTTGGAGAGTATTCTGTGGGGTGGGATAGGATATCAATGAATAAATGAATACGTTTATTGGCCAAGTAACCACATACAAGGCGAATTTACAGGCACTTGGTTGGGCAAGGGCTAATTAGGGACTGTCAGCATGGTTTTGTACGTTGGAGGTCGTGTCTCACAAATCTGATTGATTTTTTTAAAGACGTGAGCAAAAAGGTTGATAAAGGCAGAGCTGTAGATGTTGTGTACACGGACTTTATAACAATAGGAATCGAATATAGGAGCAAAGAGGTCCTTCTGCAGTTGTCCAGAGCCCTACTGGACCACACCTGGGTATTGTGTGCAGTTTAGGTCCCCTAATTTGAGGAAGGACATTTTTGCTATTGAGGGAGTCCAGCGTAGGTTTACAAGGTTACACAAAACAGCTGGAGAAACTCAGCGGGTGCAGCAGCATCTATGGAGCGAAGGAAATAGGCAACGTTTCGGGCCGAAACGCTTCTTCAGACTGATCGGGGGCGGGGGTGGGCGGGGACAAGAAAGGGAAAAGGAGGAGGAGCCCGAAGGCTGGGGGATGGGAGGAGACAGCAGGGGGGCTGAGGAGGGGAAGGAGACAGCAAGGACTAACAAAATTGGGAGAATTCGATGTTCATGCCCCCGGGATGCAGACTCCCCAAACGGAATATGAGGTGCTGTTCCTCCAATTTCCGGTGCTGCTCGCTGTGGCCATGGAGGAGACCCAGGACAGAGAGGTCGGAGACGGAGTGGGAGGGGGAGTTGAAGTGCTGAGCCACCGGGAGGTCAGCTTGGTTATTGCGGACCGAGCGGCCGTGTTCGGCGAAACGATCGCCCAACCTCCGCTTGGTCTCACCGATATAGATCTGCTGACATCTAGAGCAGCGGACGCAATAGATGAGGTTGGAAGAGATGCAGGTAAACCTCTGTCGCACCTGGAACGATTGCTTGGGTCCTTGAACGGAGTCGAGGGGGGAGGTAAAGGGACAAGTGTTGCATCTCTTGCGGTTGCAAGGGAAAGTGCCCGGGGAGGGGGTGGTACGAGAGGGAAGGGAAAAATTGACAAGGGAGTTATGGAGGGAGCGGTCTTTGCGGAAGGCAGATATGGGGGGAGATGGGAAGATGTGGCGAGTGGTGGGGTCACGTTGGAGGTGGCGAAACTGACGGAGGATTACTTTTTGTATGTGACGGCTGGTGGGGTGAAAGGTGAGGACTGTGTGAGGTTTTTCTGACCGACATACACTACAAACCCCCTGACTCCCATGGCAATCTGGACTACACTTCTTCCCACCCTGCTTCCTGTAAGGACTCCATCCCCTACTCCCAATAATTCCTCCGTCTACGCCGCATCTGCTCCACGGATGAGGCGTTCCACACCAGGACATCTGAAATGTCCTCATTATTCAGGGAACGGGGGTTCCCCTCCTCCACCATAAATGAGGCTCGCACCAGGGTCTCTTCCATACCCCGCAACACTGCTCTCTCTCCCCATCCCCGCACTCGCAACAAGCGCCGAGTCCCCCTAGTCCTCACCTTTCACCCCACCAGCCGTCACATACAAAAGTAATCCTCCGTCAGTTTCGCCACCTCCAACGGGACCCCACCACTCGCCACATCTTCCCATCTCCCCCCATATCTGCCTTCCGCAAAGACCGCTCCCTCCATAACTACCTTGTCAATTCTTCCCTTCCCTATCGTACCACCCCCTCCCCGGGCACTTTCCCTTGCAACCGCAAGAGATGCAACACCTGTCCCTTTACCTCCCCCCTCGACTCCGTTCAAGGGCCCAAGCAATCGTTCCAGTGCGACAGAGGTTTACCCCATCTCTTCCAACCTCATCTATTGCGTCCGCTGCTCTAGATGTCAGCAGATCTATATCGGTGAGACCAAGCGGAGGTTGGGCGATCGTTTCGCCGAACACCTCCGCTCGGTCCGCAATAACCAAGCTGACCTCCGGTGGCTCAGCACTTCAACTCCCCCCCACTCCCACTCCGTCTCCGACCTCTCTGTCCTGGGTCTCCTCCATGGCCACAGCGAGCCCACCGGAAAATTGGAGGAACAGCACCTCATATTCCGTTTGGGGATCTGCATCCCGGGGGCATGAACATCGAATTCTCCCAATTTTGTTAGTCCTTGCTGTCTCCTTCCCCTCCTCAGCCCCCCTGCTGTCTCCTCCCATCCCCCAGCCTTCGGGCTCCTCCTCCTTTTCCCTTTCTTGTCCCAGACCACCCCCGCCCCCGATCAGTCTGAAGAAGGGTTTCGGCCCGAAACGTTGCCTATTTCCTTCGCTCCATAGAGGCTGCTGCACCCGCTGAGTTTATCCAGCTTTTTTGTGTAACCTTCGATTCTCCAGCATCTGCAGTTCCCTCTTAAACACTAGGTTTACAAGGTTAATTCCCGGGAGGGCGTGAATGTCATATGCTGAGAGAATGGAGCAGCTGGGTTTGTACACTGTGCAGTTTAGAAAGATGAGAGAGAATCTCATTGAAACGTATACGATTGTTAAGTGTTTGGACACACTGTTGGGGGAGCCCAGAACCAGGGGCCACACACAGTTTAAGAATAAGGGGTAAGCCATTCAGAAAGAAGACGAGGAAACACTTTTTCTCACAGAGAGTGGTGAGTCTGTGGAATTCTCTGCCTCAGAGCGCGGTGGAGGCTTTCAAGAGGGAGCTAGATAGGGCTCTTAACATAGCGGAGTAAGGGGATATGGGGAGAAGGCAGGAACTGATTGTGGATGACCAGCCATGAACACATTTACTCCGCTGGCTCGCAGGGCCAAATGGGCTACTCCTGCACCTGTTGTCTGTTGTCTATTGTCTGGTAAAACATTCGACAAGGTGCCGCACAGTAGGCTGCTCTGGAATGTTAGATCTTATGAGATCCAAGAAGAGATGTCTGAATGGATAGAAAATTGGCTCCATGGAAGGAAACAGGGGGTGATGGTGGCAGGTTTCTTCTCTGAATGAAGGCCTGTGACTAGTGGTGTGCCACAAGGTTCCATTAGAATAATACGTGGAGATGTACGTTGTATAGTTTGGATCGAATATTGCCCAACTCACTGCTGACCACGGCCAACAACACGACCACCTGCGAAGGGAATATTAAGGTGGCGGGTGGTCACGGGTTAGTCATTAACCTGAAGGCGGAAAAATATATCAATGTTCCACCATTATCGTTACTTTCCGGGCGGGCCAATTTAAATTGCACACATTTCCCGTGAATTGAGTGGGAAGAAACCCAGACACTGTGGGAAGGTACCAAATCCAGAGAGGGTAAATTCCTACTTTAATCGGCAGACGTTTAGTCTATTGGGAGGTTGTTTTTCTTGCATGTCCACATCTGACCTGTCCGACATCTACAGTTCTTTCGTTCTAATCTGCCAACGCAGTTTGATGTTAAGAAGGATGAAGTTTGGGGAGTCGTGAAGTGTATTGGATAAAATCCGCTGGCATCTATTTCAGGTTATAGAGTGACGAAGGAAAGGAGATTGCGCGAACATTGAGGGAGGTCATTCTCGAACCACTGGCGAGGTGCAGGAAACATGTTCCTGATATTGGGGGAGTCCAGAACCAGGGGTCACAGTTTAAAAATAAGGAGTAGTCCATTTAGTAGTTAGACCAGAGAGTTGTGAGTCTGTGCAATTCTCTGCCACAGAAGGCAGTGTACGATAATTATCTGGATATTTTCAAGACAGGGCTAAAGGAATCAAGGGATATGGGGAAAAACAGGAACGGGGTACTGATGTTACTGAAATTAGAAGATCAGCCATGATCATATTGAATGGCGGTGCTGGCTCTAAAGACCGAATTGCCTACTCCTGCACCTGTTTTTTCTATGTTTCTGTGTTTTCTCCAGATGGCAGGGGGGAACCGAGTGTGATTTTTGGAACTACATCGTGCTCCTCGTACACAGCGATTCATCTTTGGCGCCGAAAATCCCCCTTCCCCTGGAGTGGGCGAGAGCTGAATGCTCGGGTCCACCTTGGAGAAGGAGAAGATGAGGAATCCAAGTATTACTTTCATCGTGACAGGTAATTCACTTTCAGGAACGTTGTGCGGCGCTCGTGTTTACCTCTACAACATGCCACCCACCTTTTGACGAGAATAAAGAAAAGACTGAACACCACCAGACTTGTAGCCAGAGCGATTACAGGGAACACGTAACCTGAAGTCGCGCATTCCGAACTATCATCGCCTGCAACGTGAAGTAATTATATGTTGACAATGATGTGCTTGAATTTAGTTTAGTTTAGAGATACAACTCAGAAACAGGCTCCTCGGGTCACCGAGTCCGCGCCGACCAGCGATCCCCGCACACTTACACCATCCAACACTAGGGGATACCAAGCCAATTAACCTCCGAACCTGTACGTCTTTGGAGTTTTCTCTTATTATTTGAACATAATCATCCCTTATACCCATTATATGCGCATTAATGTATCATTAAATTACGATATCAAACTTTGTAGAGGAATTGAAGGTAGGTTTAAATCCAGCATTATTTTTTTTTCACATTGCTTCAACATATTAATTCCATATATTAATTACCTGCATATCAATTTAGTTTAGTTTAGGTGCAAAGAGGTCCTTCTGCAGTTGGAACAGGGCCCTGGTGAGACAACACCTGGAGTATTGTGTGCAGTTTTGGTCCCCTAATTTGAGGAAGGACATTCTTGCTATTGAGGGAGCCCAGCGTAGGTTCACCGGGTTAATTCTCGGGATGGCGGGACTGTCATATGATGCGGGAATGGAGGAGCTGGACTTGTACACTATGGAATTTAGAAGGACGTTACGGGATCTCATTGAATCATATAAGATTGTTAAGGGCTTGGACATGCTAGAGGCAGGAGACATGTTCCAGATGTTGAGGGACTCCAGAACCAGGGGCCAAAGTTTAAGAATAAGGAGTACGCCATTTAGAACATAGACGAGGAAACACGTTTTCTCACAGAGTTGTGAGTCTGTGGCATTCTCTGCTTCAGAGGGCGGTGGAGGCCGGTTCTCTGGATGCTTTCAAGAGCTAGATAGGGCTTTTAAAGATAGCGGAGTCAGGGGATATTGGGATAAGGCAGGAACGGGGTACAGATTGGGGATGACCAGCCATGATTACATTGAATGGCGGTGCTGGCTCGGGGGGCTGAATGGGCTCCTCCTGCACCTGTTGTTTATTGTCAATAGGCCACCGGCCCACAGAGATCCCCGCACACTAGCACTGTCCTACACACACTAGTGATTTACATTTACACAATTTACATTTTTTACAACCTACAAACCTGTACTTCTTTAAGTGTGGAAGGAAACCAAAGGACCCGGGGAAAACCCACACAGGTCACGGACAGAAGGTACAGACTCCCGTGGTCAGGATCGAACTAAGGTCTCTGTCGCTGTTAGGCGGCAACTCTAACGCGTGTGTTACCCGCGTGACCTGCTTGTGTTTAGTGCGGGATCTTCTGTTTCCTCCCACACTCTTGGTGTTGGTATTATTGTAAACTTGTCCCTAGTGTTTGTGTAGGACAGTGTTAATGTGCGGGGATCGCTGGTCTGTGGGGCCTTCCATGCTGTATCTCTAAACTAGATGTATTACCTAATTTAATAATTCAATTACAAAAATAGTAAATTAAAATATTGGTAGCGATATTAAAAGTAGATTTCAATACACTATTGTCTCAGTCACACTTTTCACATTGGATTTTGAAGGAGATTAATTTCTGATTCGGATAAAGGGCTGGCAGATGCCACTGATACTTACAGCTCCACCGACTCTAACCGGTTAGAATCCTAAAGTCTCGATCTCAGCCTGTGCGTCGGTTAAATGGCCACTGTAATATATCCCACGCGGGACAGAAACTGGCATTTGATGAGATTGTGCGTGGTGTTGAGGAGAACATCTTCTGCAGTTGTATAGGGCTCTGGTGAGACCACATCTGGAGTATGGAGTACAGTTTTGGTCTCCTAATTTGAGGAAGGACATCCTTGTGATTGAGGCAGTGTAGCGTAGGTTCACGAGATTGTTCTATTTTTTTTTAATTAGAAGTACAGTAAATTACAGTAATACACATCACATATATCTTATTACATTTGTTGTACCACCTCGTTTTTCGAGCTTTAAAATTAGGTAGATATAAAATAAGTAAGGGAAGTGAGCAAGAATCGTGAAGGTGCAGGACAGTGTTGATAGAAGAAAGCCCCTTAGGGAAGAAGTTAGAGATGGAAGTAATGAAAGGAAATAGACCCTAGAAAGAAAAGAAAAAAGGAAAAACAATCGCTCTCTTATAAAACAAATCTCCGTAAAAAAAGGATATACAAACCGTGTTGTTTTTAATTTTTTTTTCTGGATCCTGGTACCATTTATATTTTAATTTACTATTGCACCTTATAATTGTAATAGTTCTATAACTGCAGACCACGTCTTTTGGAAGTGGTCTGCTTTTCCTGCTAGGAGGAGTCTCATCTCTTCCAGGTTTAGTGTTTCGAACATGTTTGAAATCCACATTTTTATTGTTGGTATTGGAGCATTTTTCCAGAATTTGAGAATAAGCTTTTTTCCCATTATTAGCCCGTAATTAAGTAGGTTATTTTGAAACACGTTTAATTCGGGGTTACCTTCCGATATTCCAAAAATGATCCATTCTGCTTGTGTTACAAGTTTTATTTTAATTAATTGTGTGAAGATTTCAAATATTTCGTTCCAGAATGTTTGGATTTTTATACAAAAAACAAAAGAGTGCGCCATGGTAGCTCCTTGTGACTGACATTTATCACTAGATGGGTGAGACATTGGGGAAAAGTGTATTTATTTTAGTTTTTGAATAATATAGTCAATGTAATGTTTTAAATTGATTTCGAGTATGTCGTACGTTGATCGAGCATTTATGCACATATAGTAAGTGTTTATCCCAGCTCTCTTTTGAATTCTTTATAGTTAGTTCTTGTTCCCAGTCTCTTCTAATACCATCGGTTGTAGGTATTTCTATATTTAAAATAATGTTGTATAAGTATGATATTATATTTGCTGATTCAACCTTTGTTCATGGCTTCATCCAATAAGTCTGGGGGCATGTTATGATAGTCTTTTGTGTATTTTTTCAGATAGTCATGGATTTTAAGATATTTCAAATATTGATTATTTTGCAAATTAAATTTCAGTTGTAATTGTTGAAATGATAATAATTTCCCTAATTCATACAAGTCTCCGAGCGTTTTGATTCCCATTTTTCCCATTGTGTGATTCATCTATAATTGAAGGTTTAAACGACGGGTTATTGACTATTGGCATTAAAAGAGATTGATTTCTTAATTTTAGATTCTGTTTTATTTTTTTCCAAGTTCTAATTGTGCTATGTATCATTGGATTTTTATTATAATTTTTGTTATTCACATTCATTGGTGAGAGGAGAGTCGCTCCTGTGTTACACGGAGAGCAGTCCTCACTCTCCATTACAATCCAGTCCACCTGCTGGGCAAAATTGTCCAGCAGGTGAATCATATTTTTAATATTTACTGCCCAATTATAGTACATAAAGTTAGGGAGCGCTAAACCACCCGTCTCTTTTGGTTTGCTAAGGTGTGCTCTTTGTATTCTGTTTGATTTGTTATCCCATATCAAATTTGTAATAACCATATAACCATATAACAATTACAGCACGGAAACAGGCCATCTCGGCCCTACAAGACCATGCCGAACAATTTTTTTCCCCTTAGTCCCACCTGCCTGCACTCATACCATAACCCTCCATTCCCTTCTTATCCATATGCCTATCCAATTTATTTTTAAATGATACCAATGAACCTGCCTCCACCACTTCCACTGGGAGCTCATTCCACACCGCCACCACTCTCTGCGTAAAGAAGTTCCCCCTCATATTACCCCTAAACTTCTGTCCCTTAATTCTGAAGTCATGTCCTCTTGTTTGAATCTTCCCTATTCTCAAAGGGAAAAGCTTGTCCACATCAACTCTGTCTATCCCTCTCATCATTTTAAAGACCTCTATCAGGTCCCCCCTTAACCTTCTGCGCTCCAGAGAATAAAGACCTAATGTCTGAGTCTAGTTTTTTGAAACACTTTTTTGGAAGTTATATTGGAATTGATTGAAATAAATATAGGATTTGTGGTAAAAAGATCATTTTTATAGCATTTATTCGACCTATTAAAGACATCGGGAGCGTTTTCCAGAACTTGATTAGATTATTTAGTTTCTTAAGTAAGGGGCTATATTTGGCAGTAAACATAGCGTGATAATTTCTAGTGATTTCAATTCCTAAATATTTAAATTTTCTGTGGCTATTTTAAAGGGGAATTTCAAGAGATGTGTTGAGTCTTTCGGTTTTATCGACATAATTTCACTTTTGTTCCAGGTTATTCTGTATCCTGAGAAAGTCCTCAATTAGATTTAATATGTTTGCTATACTGATTTGGGGTTTTGTGATATACAGTAATACATCGTCTGCGTATAAGGATATTTTGTTATTTGAATTTGTTGTATTATAACCGTAAATATCCGGGTGTATTCTAATTTTTTCAGCAAAAGGTTCAATTACCAGAGCAAATAACAGCGGTGATAATGAACATCCTTGTCTATTGCCCCTTGTTAATTGGAATTTCGTAGATAGTATATTATTAGTTAATATTCTAGCCTTGGGTTTGTTATATAATCATTTTATCCATACGATGACGTTCTCTCCCATTTGAAATGTTTGCAATACTTTAATAGTAAGATTAAACGAGTACTTACCAGTACGAAGTTTGATCTGTATTTTATGAGGAGTTACGATGAGGGATTACGTGAAGAACCCACCCAGCGCGCAGGCGCGGCATACTTCCAAGCAGCGGTGTGGAATCACAGATAGACACTAGTTGAAGTAAAGATAGTAAAGACGAACGAGGCATCAGTCCGAATTTGATCTATATAATGAGGGTGGGAGCGGAGGGCACGTAATCCCTCATCGTAACTCCTCATAAAATACAGATCAAACTTCGTACTGGTAAGTACTCGTTTAATCTTACTATTTTACTTCGGAGTCACGTGAGTGACTACGTGAAGACTTCAAAGGTCTGTGATTTCAAACCGTGTAACAGTTATATCACTCACTGCCGAAAGATCATCGAGGGAGGAAGTGGTATCTAAAGACCAACAAGTTTGTTTAGTTATAAAATAAATGTTTATTAACTACAACAAAAATAGCTCCCCTGGGCTTTTAAATCATAACTTTGCGGTTTCTAAAATGCTTTCCGCAAAGACGTCCTGTTCCATCAGCGGTTTCCTGTAGAATTTTTGAAAAGTCGATTCCCTAGACCATCCCGCTGCTCTGAGGATGTGGTCTAGGGGAACCTGCATCCTATCCGCCGCTGAGGTGGACGCTGCCCTGGTTGAATGGGATTTAAAAACATCTGTGTTAATCCCTGCCATGTTAAGGACCTGTTTCAACCATCTGGATAAAGTCTGGCTGGTAACCCGTCCAAAAGGCTTTTTGTGGCTAACCCATAAGGCTTTTTCTCTCCCTCTAAGAGTTTGGGTAGTGTCTAAATAATGATGAAGGTGGGTCACCACACACAGCCTAGGTTCTGGAGGGTATGCCCGGAAGATCAACGGGGAGTTGGATGTACCTGGTCTGCTTTGTTTTACCAACCCCGGCATGGTGAAAGTAATGGTATCTGGGGTGGTCACCATGTTGTTCAGATTTAGCTGATGCAGCGACTGAACCCTCTGAGCTGAGACAAGCGCCATGAGCATGAGGGTCTTATAAGTGGACTGTTCCAGGTTCAGGGATCCCACCGGAGGCCAACCTCGAAGGTGTGTCAGAACTACACTCACATCCCACATATGGGTGTATCTAGGTGTAGGGGGTTTAGTGTTAAAGATCCCCTTAAGGAGTTTGATGACCAGAGGGTGGGATCCCACACTATGCTGTCCTATGGGCATGAGGTATGCGGACAGGGCGCTCCGAGCTGTATTGATGGCACTGTAGCTCATCTTGAGGTCATGGTGCAGGTGGGCCAGGAACTCCAGCACATCCGAGATCGAAGCCGTCTTGTAGGATGTCCCTGCTTCCAGACAGTACTGTTCCCATTTCCTGATGTAGGTCAGGTACTGTTTTTTGGTGGAAACTCGCAGGGATGCCGACATGGTGGTGATTGTTCTCTCTGATAACCCCAATCCCCGGTAAGGTCTGTTCAAAATCTGGAAACCAGGAGGTTCAATTTTTGGTGGCATGGATGGCTAATGCCAGTTACCGGGTGAGTCAATAATTGGGGGTGGTTATGAAGGACCATAGGTGTCTCTACCACCATGTCGTGGAACATTGGGAACCATGGTTGGGTAGGCCAGTCGGGCACGACCAGAATGCCAGAGGCTGAGTCTGCCTGAATTTTCTGGAGTACCCGACTGATGAGGCAGAAGGGAGGGAAAGCATAGAAAAAGAAATTTCCCCAATCCAGCGTGAAGGCATCTACCGCTGCTGCCTCTGGGTCTGGTTCCCAAGCCACATACATGGGTAGTTGGTGATTTAATCTAGACGCAAACAAATCTATATCTGACGTACCATATAGCTTGACAATTTTAGCAAATAATTTTGGGTCCAACATCCATTCGATGTTGTCATTGAATTTTCGTGACCTGGTGTCCGCCACTAAATTTAGCTTGCCTGGTAAATAGGCAGCTGATAGCCAAATATGTCTCTCGACACACCATTGCCAGATTATAGCAGTTAATTTGTCGCATGATACTGATTTTATGCCACCCATGTGCTGGATATAAGATACCGCCGTAGTGTTGTCGATCATAATCCTAACATGCACGTGCCGCATATCAGATGCATATGCTTTTAGCCCATAAAAGGCGGCGAGCATTTCCAAGAAGTTAATGCCCAGTGATTGTAGTAGCGATGCCTCTGAGTTAGTCCATCTGCCACCTGTGCTGTCTATGGAGTTAGTAGCTCCCCAGCCTAAAGCACTGGCATCCGTTGCAATGGTTATATTAGGATTGGTTACGGCGATAGGACTGTGACTGTGCCAAATATTATCAACCCACCACTGAAGTTCTGATTTGGCTTCAGTGGGTAATACCATTTTGCGGTCATAATGCCCCCTATTAAGGCGTAATGCATGAGTCCTTGCTCTTTGTAAATTTTGATAATGCAAGGGCCCATGTTGGGCAGCCGGGAATGCTGCTACTATAGAGCCAATAAATCTGGCTACATGCCGTATCCTAGGTTGCGGTGTAGCAATTAAATGGTTACAAGCTTCGATGAGTGAAACTTTTTTGTCTCTGGGCAGAGTGACAGTCATGTGAATAGTGTCAATAGTGAAGCCTAGGTAATCCATGTTAGTAGTAGGCTCCAATATTGATTTATCTGGGTGAAGGATGAATCCCAAAGTTTCAATGAGTTGTTTAGCGGCTAAAACTCCTGCGCCAGCTTGTTCCCTTGTTCTCCCTAATATGAGAACATCGTCCAGATAGGCCACGACTAAATGTTTTAGTTCTCTCAATTTTTTCATGGCCACTTTGAGAATTTTTGTAAATAGTCTGGGAGCTGTCGTTAAACCATTGGGCAAGGCTCGGTACTGCCATAGCTGGCCCATCCAGATAAATTTCAGATATTTATAATAATCTTTATGAATGGGTACCAAATAGTAAGCATCTTTGATATCTATGCTTGCCATGTAGTATCCCTTGGAGATCAGTTGTCTGGCAGTGACAAATGTCTCCATTTTGAAATGTTGATACTCAACAGACTGATTAAGTGACGTCAGATCAATAATAATGCGACATCCACCATCTTTTTTGGATTTGAGAAAAATATTTGATACAAATTCTTGCGGCTCGTGTGTGGTCATTTCTATGATGCCTTTAGCCACGAGCCGATCAAGTTCAGCTTGTCCTTCTACCTTCTCAACTGCTGAGGGAAGGAATACCCTTTGGGGCATGTGCTGAACTGGCGGTTCTATGCCCGGTTTGAATTCAATTTTGTATCCACTAATACTGTTGAGTATAAACTTATTGTTAGTAAGGGAGCACCAAACATGCTTGAAGAACCTCAAACGTCCTCCTGTTAATACAACACCCTTTGTCTGTGTATGTTGACAGGAACCAGACCCACCTACCTCCATGTTTATTTGTGGGGCCGTTTTCGGTAGGTTTGGCCCAAGGTTGTCCGTGTTGGTGCTGCGGTGGGGCGGCGCATCTTCCCACGGCTCCGCCCTGGGCCCCGCTCTAAAAAAGAGCTCTGGGGGTAGTGGGAGGCGGTCACCAGGCTTTCACCAGCTCGGTACCTGCTGGTGGCTGCCGAGGCGTGCTGCCAACTGGGTGTCTTCACCCTGCTCGGTCCTGGCCCTGCCCTCATGAGGCCTACTGGTTTGGCCGCCTCTTCCAACTCCTTCAGTCTTTTGGCCAGATCTGCACCAAATAGCAGCGCCGCTTGTTCGGGCGCTGGAGCTTTGCAGAGGCCTGCGTATGTTGGGTTGAGGGCAGGCCTGATGTTGTCCCGCCGTAGGCTATTGAGCTCATAGGTGGTGCTGCACATCAGTGCGAGAGCATCCTGCTGGGGTATGGTTAGGTCTTCATTCCCAACGGACCGAGCAAAGGCGGTGATGGCTGCTGAGTGGAGCTTCAGGACTCGCTGCATCTTGACTTCGTGAGCCCTGATCTGCTGCCCCAGCTGGTTCCATATCTGCCCATTGACCGTTTTGACCCTCAGCGCCTCGCAATTCTCTGGCGCTGTGTACGTGTCAAGGGCCTGCTGGACGGCCTTGTCCTGCAGCGGGTTGTTGGACAGCCTGTTTATGCTGGCCGCCATTCTGGGTGGCAATACCATCCCAGTTGTTGGGGGCGCTGCGTATCGGCCCACTACACCCAGTAGCTCTTCTTCTAGCACGCCCGGCATGCTGATGGTATCCTCCGCCTGCCCTTGGGATAGGCCAGCCCAGTCCTGGCCTCCCTTACTGCCCTCGAACATAGAGGGTACAGAAGGGTGTGGAGAGGAGGAGGCCAAAGCCCGTCCTCCTGGGAGATGCCTAGCCTGCATCTCCTCATCAATCATGCGCTCTAGGAGCTGCCTCATGCAGCTGATCCGAGCGTCTCCCCTTTTCGGTGGTGGAGAGCGTTCCCGTTCCTCCGATGAATCGGAGGACACCGGCCGGTCGGTCTTATGAGTCGCCTTCCTCCCTGTGCGGGGCGTCGATATCTGCAGCACTGGGGGCGGCTCGGTGTCGGGTGAGCGGGAGCGTTGAAAAGGCTCCTCCGCTGCGAGAGGCTGCCGCCCAGCTATGGACCCCTCCTCGGGTGGAGTTGGGCAGGCAGTCCTCCTGGCTGGTCGCTTTCGAGAGGCCATAATTCTCCCTGGAGCGACTCTGTAATACAAAAAAGGCACTTACCTGAGGTCTTGTCTTTATGCTGCAGCTGGAGAGCCTGTCTCCAGCTGCTGCCGCTGTTGCACTGCTGACGTAATGCCGCGCCTGCGCGCTGGGTGGGTTCTTCACGTAGTCACTCACGTGACTCCGAAGTAAAATCATATAATCCCATTCTACTTGATCAAACGCCTTTTCTGCGTCCAATGAAATGATAGATAACTCTTGTTCTTGAGACTTGTGAGAGTGCATTATGATAAGCAGACGTCTCAGGTTATTAAATGCATGTTTCTTAGGTATAAATCCCGTTTGATCCTCATTTATTAATTTACTAACATATTGACTTAGTCTACTATCTAGTGTTTTCGCTAATATTTTCTGATCCGTATTTAACAAAGCAATAACTCTATATGAGCCTGGTTCTTCTATATCTTTATATGTTTTACGTATTAGTGTGATCGTTGATTCTTCTAGTGTTTCAGGTAAGATTTTTTCTTTTTAAAGCGTATGTATACATTTCCTGTAGACGTGGGGGTCATTATGTCGTAAAAACATTTATAAAATGCATTACTGAATCCGTCTGGTCCTGGTATTTTTTCCATTCATAAGTGTGTTTATTGTGTCTTCTATTTCCTTAGATGTAATTTGTGCTCCCAGTTCCGCTTGTTCCTTCAATTCTAGTTTTGGAAGGTTACAATTGTCCAACAATTCTGAAACTTTATGATTGTCTATTATCGTTTTGGATGTGTATCAATTATAGGTATATTGAGCAAATATTTTATTGATGTCATTAGGTAGTGTTAATAATTCGCCGCTATCTGATTTAATCTTTAAAATTGCATGATATTTTTCCCGTTTTCTCAGTTGGCGTGCAAAAAGTTTATGGGGTTTGTCCCCGAATTCGAAATGTTCTTGTTCTGTAATTTGGAATAGTCTTATAACCCTCTCTGACAATAATGCATTTACTTTAAATTTCAGTATTGCCATTGTATTATGTTTATTCATAGTTGGATCTTTAGCATTATCTATACCTAGTTGTCTGATGTGTTCTTCTAATTGTGTTTGTTCATTCTTATACTTTTTATTTTGAAAAAGCTTGATACGAGATAATGACTCCTCTAATAAATGCTTTGAAGGATTCCCATTGTAAAGTGGGCGATATATCTGGTGTATCGTTTGTCTCAAAAAATAGGTCCATCTGTCTTTTTAGATATATACTCCCTTGTGGGTCTTTTAGAATTTGCGAGTCAAACCTCCAGAACGATTTGTTCGTAGACATTCCTTCTAATTTTAAAACGAAAGTCAGCGGGGAGTGATCTGAAATCGTATTGGTGTGATATTTAGGGTTCATAGTATAAGGGATTAGATTTGTATCCACTAGGAAATAATCTATATGTGAATATGTTTTGTGTACCATTGAATAAAACGAGTATTCCCTTCCAGTCGGATTCGCGATCCTCCAAACGTCTGCTATATTTGTATAACATCTGCTATGTTTTTATATATGTATTTAAGAGTTCACTAGTTTTAGATTTCATATTACCTCTTTGTTTTTACATCGATTTATCTAAGTACGGGTCTAAAACACAGTTGAAGTCTCCTCCAATTATAACATTTTGGTAATTAAATTCTGCAATTGTATTCAGGATTTTATTGAAAAATTGAGGATTATCAAAATGGGGCGCATATATATTTACCAAAGTGATTGGCGTAGCATGGATCTCTCCTGTAACTATAAGATATCTCCCTTCATCTGATATAATGTTCTTTGATTTGAATGGTATTCCTTTGCGAATAATAATTGCGGTGCCTCTGGATATCGAAGTATGTGAAGAGTGAAATGTTTGACCTATCCTATTCGCCCTCAATCTAATCTGATCTTGATGTTTAAGATGCGTTTCTTGTAGAAAAGTAATATCCGTGTTGTATGATTTCAACTAAGCTAGTATTTTCCCCTTTTAATTGGCTCATTAATACCCCTTATATTCCAGCTACACAGTGTGATTCTTCCCATTTGCCTTTGTTTATCGTCTTGCATTTTCGCTGGTTTTAATACCCTTATTTATTACGGTGATCCATACCTCGGGACTCTGGATATTTGGGGGGGGGGGGGGGGGGGGGGGGGGGGCGTTTATATTACTGACTTCCTTGGTAGATCCCTTTTGCGATTGTCCTTGGAAAAAAACATAGTTGTGACATATTGTGATAAAAAAAAATTGAACAAGTAATATTACAGTGTCTGGAGTATTCGACACTGTAGTGACTGTCCCACCCGGCTATGGGATTCGACATGTATTCGACTTCCGATGTTGATGTTGTACAATTAGCTCCGCTCCCTTTATTACTCTAAACCTAGGAGGGCGGTACCCTTTCAAAATCAGTTATATTTCACCCAATTACAATATATATATATTTCATTAAGAATTATCAAATCGTATGTTCAGGTACTGTGAAATTTATATATTCACTGTTATCTACTAATTATTTATGCTTAGTTATACCTTTGATAATAGTAAGCTGCCGGCTGAAAGGGTTAACCAGAATCAGGCTTCTGGAATTATGCCAGGTGCCTGAGTCTCCTCCCTTCCCCACACGAATTACATAACACTTAAACTTCAATATAATCTACGTTTGTTCTAAAATGTGTTATTTATTATTTTTCTTTATCCCTGCTTAACTGTCTCACTCTATATACGAGATAGTCAGTCTTTTTAACACATTATTACATTTTGCCCATTATATAGTTCTGGTTAGTTTCCATTTATATTTCTATAGACCAGCTTCATCATCAGAGCGACATATGACGTGCTTCCATCACCAAACAACCTGCATCAGTGGTATGGCGCGGATCCAACCTGTGGCCTCTGCCCAATTCCAGCGACCCTCAAACACATCATGGTAGGCTGCAAGATCAGCCTCACGCAAGGGAGATCACGTGGCGGCATAATCGGGTACTAAAAAGCTTGGCATCATCCGTTGAGAACAGGCGGTGTGCGACCAGCTCCTTGCCTTCGAGAGCAAGCAACCGACCGACCGCCCCCCCCCCCCCCCCCCCCCCCCCCCCCCTAAGGGCAACAACCTGTGTCCGAGATGGACAGAAAATATCTAAACATCCTTCCACCAGGTCAGAAGAAGGAAACCTATGCAGGGCCCGTGACTGGAGGATGCTGGCCGACATCGTCCGACAACTAATTTTTCCACCTGAAATTGCTTCCACCAACCTCAGGCCAGACTTGGTGTTCTGGTCCCCTTCACAGAAGACTGCTTACATCATAGAGCTCATAGTTCCATGGGAGAACTCTGTTGAGGAGGCCTATGAGCGTAAGAAGCTGCGCTACGCAGAGCTTGCAGCAGAGGCAACGCAGCGTGTCTGGAACACCAAAGTCTATCCAGTTGAAGTGGGATGCAGAGGCTTTGTTGCGTCATCTACCATCGGACTGCTGAATGAGCTTGGAATCCACGGTCAGGCTCTGCGGAAAACCATAAGATCACTCTCAGAGGCGGCTGAACGAAGCAACCGGTGGATTTGGCTCAAGCGGAAAGACCCATGCTGGGCCCCAAGTACGTCAGGGTTAATCTTTTGGACGGTTTGACACGGGATACGCGCTGAGCGCTCATCATCCTGCAGCGGGCCGCCCTTGTGGAGGGTGTATAGTGTTAAAAGGCCGAAACACCCAGTGATGCAAGGGTACACTACTGATGATGTGTCCCGTGCCCAACTATCCTGAAGGTTACCCAGGCCAAGATGTACGTACCCCCCGCGCCCCCCCCACCGATGTTGAGCGTCTACCACTCTCAACAATCAACTAAAGTCGTGAAATGCTCCCCACCTATTGACACAAGGGACGTATTAACATCTTCTCCTGTGTACTTGATTCAGTATAGTTAATTATTGTTAATTCTCTATATTTTGTGAAACGATTTTAAGATCTTAAACCGCAATTTGTCCTTGTGATGTTTTCCACATTCGGCTCTCCTGTTCGTCTCTCCGTTGTTTACCAGTCTTTCCCTCATTTTGAACAAAAAATGTCCTTGAGTTGAATTCCAAAGCGTCCAAATGAGATAAGGGGTCTAGACCAGCACACGTGGAAATGCTCTTCCATTTTAAACTTTTAGCAAATGGTGTTTCTTCCCGTATCTTCGGGTGTTCTCTGTGAACTAATAAAAGGGAATAATGTGTCCATACCGTCTCGCTGCCTTGATTAATCTTCTGTTTCTGCCACAATCTCTTGGGCATATTTATAAGATGCGTCCGAATTAGTGAACGTGTTCTCTTTTCCCTTGAAAGTAATGCGCATCCTGGCCGGATAAAAAACGTCACATTTGACATCTTGAACTCCATGGAGAATCTGTCTTGTCTGTGAGAACTTTCTTCTCTTTTGCACGATCCCATAGGGATAATCCCGGAGGAGTTTGATAGAGTCGTTTCCAAACGTCATCTTCACTCCGTATTTGACGTATAGGTTTAATTTCGAGATACAGTGCGGAGACAGCCCCTTCCACCCACCGAATCCGCACCGAGGAAGGAACGGCAGATGCTGGTTTACACCGAAGATAGACACAGAAGCTTGAGCAACCCAGCGGGGCTGGCAGCATATCTGGAGCAAAGGTAATGTTTTGGTTCGAGACCCTTCTTCAGACTGAGAGGCAGGTGAAAGGGAAACGAGGGGTATGGGAAGGTACATAACAAATCAGACCACAATGATGGCCCAGGAAAGGTGGAGCCCACAATGGTCTATCGCTGGTCATGAAAGAGATAGAAACAGGGAAATTAGCAGAACAATAAAGTGGGAGAGGAACGGAGAGAGGGAAAGCAAGGGTTACTTGAGGTTAGAGAAGTCAACACTGGGGTGTAATCTGCCCGAGTGAAATACGAGGTGTTATTCTTCCAATTCAATTGTCTGTAACTATAAAACACCAGTATGTAGCTAGCTATCCAGTCTGTAGCCATGTAACTAGCTACCTGGTTATCCAGTTGGTAGCTCAGTCTGAGTAGCACTCTAGTTATCCGGTATGCAGATCACAATAGCTAGCTACCTAGCTATTCAGTATGTAGCTCAGTCTTGCTATCCACCGAGCTATCCAGTACGTAGCCATCTAGCTAGGTACCTAGGTATACAGGATGTAGCCATCTAGTTGGCTCAATTGTGACCATGTTCTGTCTTTCTGTTAACTGGTTAGCTCGCGACTAAAGCTGTTCACTGTACCTCGGTAATGTGCGAATAAACTAATGAGGGGGAAATAATTATATGAGATTGTTCCGTGGATTGGTGTAACAGCACACCAGTTGATGTTGTAAAGCTTCAGTTATTGTTGTTGCTCAGATTGTATTGGTCCCTTTCAGGTGCTGTCCCCTAAATCTATCCTAAATTTACCGATGCCTTCCCTACTGCACCATATAATGGTGCCCTCCTCTAATTCACCTTTTACAGATGCCCTCCGAATTCACCATTTAAAGGTTCCCTCCACTAAATACCCCTCCATTTACATGCCCTACCCTAAATCCATATTTACAGGTGCCCTTCTCTAACCCACCCCCTCCTATTTCCAGGCACCTTCCCCAATATGTACCCATCTAGTGAGCAATCCAGTATGTGGCTCATTCCAGCTAGCTACCTAGTTTTCCAGTATGTAGCCTCAGTCCAGCTAGCTACCTAGCTATCCAGTATGTTGATCAGTCTAGCTATCTATCTAGCTATCCAAGTATGTAGCTCAATCTAATTAGCTACCTGGTTATCCAGTATGTAGTTCACCCTAGCTCGCTACCTAGCTATTCAGTATGTAGTTCAGTCTTGCTATCTACCTATCTATCCAGTATGTAGCCACTTAGCTAGCTACCTATTTATGCAGGATGTAGCCATCTAGCTGGCTCCATTGTGATCATGTTTTGTCTTTCTGTTAACTGGTTAGCTCGCGTCTAAAGCTTTTCACTGTACCTTGGTACGCGTGAGAATAAATTAATGAAGGGGAAATAATTATATGAGATTGTTAAGTGGATTGGTGTAACAACACACCAGTTGTTGTTGTAAAGCTTCAGTTATTGTTGCTCAGATTGTATTGCTCCTTTGCAGGTGCTCCCCCTAAATCTATCCTAAATTTTCAGATGCCTTCCCTACTGCACCATTTAAAGGTGCCCTCCTCTAATTCACCATTTACAGATGCCCTCAGAATTCACCATTTAAAGGTGCCCACTCCTAAATCCCCTTCCCATTTACATGCCCTACCCGAAATCCACATTTACAGCTGCCCTTCCCTAACCCCATCCCCTATTGGTAGGTACCCTCCCCTATATGTAGTCAGTAGCTACCTAGTTTTCCAGTATGTAGCGCAATCTAGCTAGCTACCTAGCTATCCAGTACGTTGTTCAGTCTAGCTATCTAGCTATCTATCTAGCTATCCAAGTATGTAGCTCACCCTAGTTAGCTACCTAGATATCCAGTATGTAGCTCAGTCTTGCTATCTAACGAGCTATCCAGCATGTAGCCATTTAGCGAGTTGCCAAGTTATACAGGATGTAGGCATCCAGCTGGCTCAATTGTGATGATGTTTTGTCTTTCTGCTAACCGGTTAGCTCACGACTAAAGCTTTTTACTGTACTTCGGATGTGTACGTGAGAATAAATTAATGAGGGGGAAATAATTATATGAGATTTCTTATGTAACAACGCACCAGTTGTTGTAAAGCTTCAAATGTTTTAGTTGCTCACATTGTGTTTCTCCTTTACAGGTGCTCTCCCCTAAATCTACCCTTAATTTACAGATGCGTCCCTACTGCACCATTTAAAGGTGCCCTCCCCTAATTAACCATTTTCAGATGCCTTCCTAATTCAGTTTAAAGGTGCCCTCCCCTAAATCCTCCGCTCATATACATGCCCCACCCTAAATCAGCATTTACAGCTGCCCTTTCCTAAACTATCCCTATTTCTAGGCACCCTCCCCTATATGTAGCCATCTAGCTAGCATTATGCATCCTGTAATTTTGTCGCTTTTCATGTCCTGAATTTACGTCGCCTTTGGCGTTTTAAATTTTCGTTGCCTTTCGCGTCCTGAATTTTTGGCGTGCTGAATTTTCGTCGCTTTTCACGTGCTGAAATTTCGGCACTTTTTGTGTGCTGCAATTCTGTCGCTTTTCATGTCCTGAAAGTGCATCACTTTTCACGTCCCGAATTGTTGTCACTTTTCACATCCTGAAGGTTCGTCACATTTTCTATTCCGAAATTTTGTCACTTTTTGTGTCCTGAAATTTTGTCGCTTCATGCGTCCTGAACTTTTGTCACTTTTCGTACCCAGAATTTTCGTCGTTTTTCGCGTGCTGAATCTTCGTCGCATTATGCCTCCTGAGGTTTCATCGCTTTACGCATCCTGAATTTTCGTCGTTTTCACGTGCTGAATTTTTGTAGCTTTTTGTGTGCTGAAATTTCGGCGCTTTTCGTGTGCTGGAATTTCGTCACCTTTCACGTCCTGAGATTTTGTCACTTTATTCATTCTGATATAACGTCGCATTTCGCGTGCTGAATATTTGTCGCTTTTTGCAAGCTGCATTTTTGTCACTTTTTGCGTGCTTCATTTTCATCACTTTACGCGCCTCGAAGTTTCTTCACTTTTCGCGTGCTGAATTTTTGTTGCTTTTTGTATGCTGAAGTTTCGTCGTTTTTCACATGCTGAATTTTTGTAGCTTTTCGCATGCCGAATTTTCATCGCTTTTCGAGTGCTGAATTTTCATCACCTTTCACGATCTGAAATTTCGGCACTTTTCTGTGCTGAATTTTCTTAGCTTTTCACGTCCTGAAGGTTTGTCGCTTTCCGTGTGCTGACTTTTCGTGACTTTCACGTGCTGAATTTTCGTCACTTTTCAGGTGCTGAATTTGCGTCGCTTTTGCATCTTGAAAATTAGTTGCGCTTCGCGTCTTAAAATTTAGCACATTTCATGTCCTGAATTTCCATCGCTTTTGGCGTCCTGAATTTTCATCGCTTTTCGCATCCTGAAGGGTCGTCGTTTTTCGTGTGCTGAATTTTCGTCGCTTTTCGCTTGCTGAATTTCCGTCACTTTTGGCATCCTGAAGGTTCAGCACATTTCACGTGCTGAATTTCAATCGCTTTTCGCAGGATTAATTCTCATCGCTTTTCATGTCCTGAAATGCGTACTGAGGCTTCGTTGCTTTTCGCGTCCTGAATGTGGCAGGGTGTCAGGGACATCACTGACTACAAGAGCATCCCCGCCTGCCCCCACGGTGAAATCACACTGGCCAACGAACTGAACACCTTATTTGCCCGATTCGCAACTGGCAACACCACCAGGAGTGGAATAATCCCGGCCATGGCGGAGGGACAGACCTTAACACTGAGCACTCAGGAAGTACAGTGCGTTCTGCGTAGGATCAATCCACGCAATGCTGCAGGCCCGGGTGGAATACAGGGAACGGTACTAAAGGACTGTGCTGTACAGCTGGCGGAGATATTCACGAGCATCTTCAATCTATCTCTATCTCTGGCAACGGTCCCCAAGTGCCTGAAACAGCCACCATAGTGCCAGTTGCGCAAAAGTCCAAAGTCACCAACCTGAACGACTACCCTAACTCCAATCCCAATTAAGTGCTTCGAAAGGCTGGTCCTCTCCCATATCAAATCCATCATCCCTGCCTCACTGGACTCTCATCAATTTGCATACAGGGCAAATAGATAAACAAATGATGCAATATTTCTGGCTCTTCACACTGCCCTGACTCACCTGGACAGACAGGGCACGTACGTGAGGATGCTCTTCGTTGATTATAGCTCTGCATTCAATACGGTCGTCCCCACCAAGCTCACCACCAAACTCCACCAGCTATGCCTCAGCTCGCCGATATGCGATTGGATCCTGAACTTTCTGACGGAGCGACCGCAGGCAGTGAGACTGGGCCCGCACCTGTCCTCCACTATCACCCTGAGCACCGGCACACCACAGGGCGGTGTATTAAGCCCCATGCTCTATTCCCTCTTCACTCACGACTGAGTGTTCCTGCATTCGACACCAACACTTCGTGAAGTTTTCAAACGACACAAAGTGATTGGGCTCATCACCAACGGTGATGAAACAAAATACAGGGCGGAGGTGCAGAACCTGGCGGACTGGTGCACACGTAACAACTTGTCGCTAAACACATCCAATACCAAAGAGCTGATTATTGACTTCAGGACGTCCCATAATGGAAAATACGCCCCAATCTCCATTTACGGGGAAAGTGTGGAGAGAGTGTCCAGCTTTAAGTTTCTGGGCACACATTTCAGAGGAGCTCACATTGTCCACCAACACCGCTGCGCTGGTTAAGAAGGCACAGCAACGACTGTTCTTCCTGAGGACATTAAAAAAAACTGGTCTGCCCCAACAGCTGCTGACAACGTTCTAACGCTGCACCACAGAGAGCATATTAACGGATGGCATCTCTGTGTGGTATCTCAGCAGCACGGAGGCGGAGAGGAGATCTCTTCAGCGCGTCGTCCACAGAGCGCAGAGGATCATTGGGACAGAGCTACCAGCCTTGGAGTGCATTTACCACACACTGTGCCTCAGGAAGGCCGTTTGCATCCATAAAGACTCATCACACCCCTGTAACTGACTGTTTGAACTACTTCCATCCGGCAGACGTTACAAGGCCTTCTATGCCCGAACCTCCAGACTCAGAAATAGCTTTATTCCAAGAGCTATAGCGGCTCTGAACCGGCACTGCTGAGTGCCACCCAGCCCCTAGACTTTCTCCCTCGGATGGTCACGACACACAGCTTATATATTTATTTTACTTTTCTTTTTCATCGGTTGGAGCTGCATACTTGTTGCAATGACAATAAAAGATATTATTATTATTATTATTTACATCATTTTTCATGTGCTGAATTTTCGTCGCACTTTGCGTGCTGGATTTTTGTAGTTTTTCGTATGCTGAATTTTCGTCGCTTTTCGCGTCCTTCATTTATGTCGCTTTTCGCATGCTAAAATTTCGTCACTTTTTTCATGCTGAATGTTTGTCGCTTTCGCATGCTGAAATGTTGTTGGTGTGTGCATGCTGAATTTGCATCCCTTTTCACATGCTCAATTGTTGTCACTATTTCCTCGGTCTTACTGTGTGTGGGAGAGGGGATGAAAGAGACGTACACTCACAGAGGCAGAGTCTCTCAGCCTGTGTGAGAGGGGGGGGGGGAGAGAGAGGCACACACAAGGTGGATGTGAAATCTCACCTGCCTGTTTCAGTGACAGACACCCGCCGCCAGTAAATGAAGACACCCCCATATGTCTCCCCCTCCTCTCCCTCGACTCCCCCACCTTTCCCTCCCAACTCCAGTCCCGTCCCGACCCTCTGGGAAACTGAAGGGAGCAACTATCAACTGTTGCCTGCCCGCTGAGTTAAAGAGTTCCCACGGTAGTAAGACGATGTTAGGTGCGCCCAAGTTTAAATTTCCAACGTGTGTTTCAGAGTAAAGAGTCAGCGCAGAATCATTGATAATATAAAACTGTCTGAATCAGCAAGTTAGACACAAAATGCTGGAGTAACTCAGCGGGCCAAGCAGCATCTCTGGAGAAAAGGAATAGTTTCCATTTTTGGTCGGGACCCTTCTTCGGGATGATTGTAGGGGGGAACTGGAAGCAAGAAAAGACCGGGACAAATCAGGGCCAACAACAGATGACCTCAGCAGGGTATTTTGAAGAGGGGTCCCGACCCGAAATGTCGCCTATCCCTTTCCTCCAGAGATGCTGCCTGACCCACTGAGTCACTCCAGCAATTGATGTCTATATTTGGTTCCCTGATAGGCCAATTGTTGGCTAGGGATAGTGTGATCCCAAGAGGGAACAAGCGTTGCAAACCTTGGACTGGTTAACCGACATTTACTGCATGGGGTGGGGGAGGGGGGGGGGGGGGGGGGAGGGGGGGGGGCGGGGGGGAGAGAGAGAGTGTAAGTTACCTAAAATTAAATAATCCAATGTTCATAGTGAACACAGACACAAAATATTTGTGTAACTCAATGGGTCAGGCAACATCTCTGGAGAAAATGAACAGGTGGCGTTTGTGTCTATCTTCGGTAAAAAACAGCATCCGCAGTTCCTTCCTGCACAATGGATCTCAGTGTCAAGTCGCTGACTCGCGTTGGCATGCCATTCGGCCCACATCTCGCCCAGCGATGACTAACCCTTGTCACAGGGGATGGTGTGGAGGCGGAGTTAGACAGAGCTTGATTAATGCTACGGTTGGGGAATGGGCCATAATATGGCCAGGGAAACGCTGTTATTCGTGACGCCCCTCCGCCCTTTCCCAGCTGTTCTCAATCGCACCCCTGGCCACACAAAAATGTATACTTTAAGTAGGAATACACGGAACATTTAAACTCAGAACGCTTCTAACAGAGTGAGCCATGAGTCACTCCAGCACTCTGACTTTTTTGTCAGAGTGCTGGAGAATGAGCACTTTGATCATTCTCCCTATATTTGTATTTGACAAAATAGTCGGAAAAAAATGTCTAAATGTGTTCATACCTTTTGCTATGCCTAACTGGCCCTTACCTCTGCGAAAATAGTCTGATATTCGTACGTGAAATGTCACCAACAATAATTGATTCTATTATTAATTGACTAATAATTTACTCTATTTTCGGAAGGATGCAATTCTGATCTAATATTATAAGTGCCTCTGTTTTTGGAAGAAACACCAGCAATTTATTAAATCTGACTACATGCGGCACAGTGCTAGAGTTGTTGCCTCACAGCCCCAGAGACCGGGGTTCGATCCTGACCATGGGTGCACCGGTTTCCTCTCACACTCCAGAGATTACATGTGTGTAAGTTAATCGGCTTCGGTAACATTGTAAAATTGACCCTGGAGTGTATAGGAATAGGTGGTCGGCGCGGACTCATTGGGCCGAAGGGCCTGTTTCCGCGCTCTATCTCTAACATCTGAAGTTAGGTAATGTCTAAAGGAACTGCAGATGCTGGTTAATACGCACAAAAGGACACAAAATGTTGGTGTACCTCAGCAGGTAAGTCAGATCAGGGAAGAAAAACATAAAAAGCTGGAGTAAGTCAGCGTGTCAGGCAGCATCTCTGGAGAAAAAGAATAGAATAGATGGCGATTCGAATCGGCACCCTTCTTCAGACATCCTAATCGGAATAGAGTCTGAAGATGTGTCTCGTCCCGAAACATCACAGTCAGAAAAAGCAGCATACCGGAGGACTGGGAGAAATCCAAAGACCAGCAGAGGAGGACAAAGGGCTTAATTAGGAAAGGAAAAATAGATTATGAAAGAAAACTGGCAGGGAACATAAAAATTGACTGCAAAGGTTTTTATAGATATGTGAAAAAGAAAGAGATTAGTTAAAACAAATGTAGGTCCCTTGCAGTCAGAAACAGGTGAGTTGATCATGGGGAACAAGGATATGGCGGACCAATTGAATAACTACTTTGGTTCCGTCTTCACTAAGGAAGACATAAATAATTTGCCGGAAATAGCAGGGGACCGCGGGTCAAAGGAGTTGGAGGAATTGAGTGAAATCCAGGTTAGCCGGGAAGTGGTGTTGGGTACATTGAATGGATTAAAGGCCGATAAATCCCCAAGGCCAGATAGGCTGCATCCCAGAGTACTTAAGGAAGTAGCTCCAGAAATAATGGATGCATTTCAACTTTCCACACATAGACTGGGAAACACATTCTGTAAATGGGCTGGATGGGTTGGAGTTTGTAAAATGTGTGCAGGATAGTTTTTTGCAGCAATACATAGAGGTACCTACTAGAGGAGGGGCAGTGTTGGACCTCCTGTAAGGAAATGAGACTGGACAGGTGGCGGAGGTATGCGTTGGGGAGCACTTCGGCTCCAGTGATCACAATACCATTAGTTTCAATATAACTATGGAGAGGGTCAGAACTGGACCTAGGGTTGAGATTTTTGAATGGAGAAAGGCTAACTTTGATGCGATGCGAGATGATTTAAAAGGAGTGAACTGGGACATTTTGTTTTATGGGAAAGATGTAGAAGAGAAATGGAGGACATTTAAAGGGGACATTTTAAGAGTACAGAATCTTTATGTTCCTGTTCGGTTGAAAGGAAACAGTAAAAATTGGTAAGAGCCCTGGTCTTCAAGGGAAATTGGACATCTTGTTCGGAAAAAGAGGGAGATTACAATAATTATAGGCAGCATTAAGTAAATGAGGTGCTTGAGGAGTATAAGGAATGTAAAAAGAATCTTAAGAAATAAATTAGAAAAGCTAAAATAAGATATGAGGTTGCTTTGGCAAGTAAGGTGAAAGTCAATCCAAAGGGTTTCTACAGCTATATTAATAGCAAAAGGATAAGGAGGGATACAATTGGTTCATTGGAGAGACAGAGTGGACAGCTATCTGCAGAGCCAAAAGAGATGGGGGAGATATTGAACAATTTTTTTTCTTCGGCATTCACCAAGGAGAAGGATATTGAATTATGTGAGGTAAGCGAAACTAGTAGAGTAGCTATGGATACTATGAGGTTCAAAGTAAAAGAAGTACTGACACTTTTGAAAAATATAAAAGTGGATAAGTCTCCAGGTCCTGACAGGATATTCCATAGGACATTGAGGGAATTTAGTGTAGAAATAGCAGGGGCTATGACAGAAATATTTCAAATGTCATTAGAAACGGGAATAGTCCCCGAGGATTGGCGTACTGCGCATGTTGTTCCATTGTTTAAAAAGGGTTCTAAGAGTAAACCTAGCAATAATAGACCTGTTAGTTTGACTTCAGTGGTGGGAAAATTAATGGAAAAGATACTTAGAGACAATATATATAAGCATCTAGATAAACAGGGTCTGATTAGGAACAGTCAACGTGGATTTGTGCCTGGAAGGTCATGTTTGACTAATCTTCTTGTATTTTTTGAAGAGGTTACTAGGGAAATTGACGAGGGTAAAGCAGTGGATGTTGTCTATATGGACTTTAGTAAGGCCTTTGACAAGGTTCCTCATGGAAGGTTGGTTAAGAAGGTTCAACTGTTGGGTATAAATGCAGGAATAGCAAGATGGATTCAACAGTGGCTGAATGGGAGAAGCCAGAGGGTAATGGTGGATGGCTGTTTATCGGGTTGGAGGCAGGTGACTAAAGGGGTGCCTCAGGGATCTGTGTTGGGTCCTTTGTTGTTTGTCATGTACATCAATGATCTGGATGAAGGTGTGGTAAATTGGATTAGTAAGTATGCAGATGATACCAAGATAGGGGGTGTTGTGGATAATGAAGAGGATTTCCAAAGTCTACAGAGTGATTTAGGCCGTTTGGAAAAATGGGCTGAAAGATGGCAGATGGAGTTTAATGCTGATAAATGTGAGGTGCTACACCTCGGCAGGACAAATCAAAATAGGACGTACATGGTAAATGGTAGGGAATTGAAGAATACAGTTGAACAGAGGGATCTGGGTATAACCGTGCATAGTTCCTTGAAGGTGGAATCTCATATAGATAGGGTGGTAAAGAAAGCTTTTGGTATGCTAGCCTTTATAAATCAGAGCATTGAGTATAGAAGCTCGGATGTAATGTTAAAACTGTACAAGGCATTGGTGAGACCAAATCTGGAGTATGGTGTACAATTTTGGTCGCCAAATTATAGGAAGGATGTCAACAAAAACAGAGGAGATTTACTAGAATGTTGCCTGGGTTTCAACAACTAAGTTACAGAGATAGGTTGAATAAGTTAGGTCTTTATTCTCTGGAGCGCAGAAGGTTAAGGGGGGACCTGATAGAGGTCTTTAAAATGATGAGAGGGATAGACAGAGTTGATGTGGACAAGCTTTTCCCTTTGAGAATAGGGAAGATTCAAACAAGAGGACATGACTTCAGAATTAAGGGACAGAAGTTTAGGGGTAATATGAGGGGGAACTTCTTTACGCAGAGAGCGGTGGCGGTGTGGAATGAGTTCCCAGTGGAAGTGGTGGAGGCAGGTTCATTGGCATAATTTAAAAATAAATTGAATAGGCATATGGATGAGAAGGGAATGGAGGGTTATGGTACGAGTGCAGGCAGGTGGGACTAAGGGGAAAAACATTTGTTCCGCATGGACTTGTAGGGCCGAGATGGCCTGTTTCCTTGCTGTAATTGTTATATGGTTATATGGTTATATTAGTAATAATCTTTCAAAACTCTTTAGATTCTGGAGTAGTTCCTGAAGATTGGCGGGTAGCAAACGTAACCCCACTTTTTAAGAAGGGAGGGAGAGAGAAAATGGGGAATTACAGACCAGTTAGTCTAACATCGGTAGTGGGGAAACTGCTAGAGTCAGTTATTAAAGATGGGATAGCAGCACATTTGGAAAGTGGTGAAATCATTGGACAAAGCCAACATGGATTTACGAAAGGTAAATCATGTCTGACGAATCGTATATAATTTTTCGAGGATGTAACCAGTAGCGTGGATAGGGGAGAACCAGTGGATGTGGTGTATCTGGACTTCCAGAAGGCTTTCGACAAGGTCCCACATAAGAGATTAGTATACAAACTTAAATCACAAGGCATTGGGGGTTCAGTATTGATGTGGATAGAGAACTGGCTGGCAAACAGGAAGCAAAGAGTAGGAGTAAACGGGTCCTTTTCACAATGGCAGGCAGTGACTAGTGGGGTACCGCAAGGCTCAGTGCTGGGACCCCAGCTATTTACAATATATATTAATGATCTGGATGAGGGAATTGAAGGCAATATCTCCAAGTTTGCGGATGACACTAAGCTGGGGGGAAGTGTTAGCTGTGAGGAGG
This sequence comes from Leucoraja erinaceus, assembly GCF_028641065.1. Lineage (NCBI taxonomy): Eukaryota > Metazoa > Chordata > Chondrichthyes > Rajiformes > Rajidae > Leucoraja > Leucoraja erinaceus. The sequence goes on from NW_026576577.1 coordinate 60,476, forward strand.
ATGCTAGGAGACTGCAAGGTGACTTGGATAGTCTGGGTGAGTAGGCACATGTTTGGCAGATGCAGTATAATGTGGATAAATGTGAGGTTATCCATTTTGGTGGCAAAACGGGAAAGCAGACTATTATCTAAATGGTGGCCGATTGGGAAAGGGGGAGATGCAGCGAGACCTGGGTGTCATGGTACACCAGTCATTGAAGGTAGGCATGCAGGTGCAGCAGGCAGTAAAGAAAGCGAATGGTATGTTAGCTTTCATTGCAAAAGGATTTGAGTATAGGAGCAGAGAGGTTCTACTGCAGTTGTACAGGGTCTTGGTGAGACCACACCTGGAGTATTGCGTACAGTTTTGGTCTCCAAATCTGAGGAAGGACATTATTGCCATAGAGGGAGTGCAGAGACGGTTCACCAGACTGATTCCTGGGATGTCAGGACTTTATGAAGAAAGACTGGATAGACTTGGGCTATACTCTCTAGAATTTAGGAGATTGAGAGGAGATCTTATAGAAACTTACAGAATTGTTAAGGGGTTGGACAGGCTAGATGCAGGAAGATTGTTCCCGATGTTAGGGAAGTCCAGGACAAGGTGTCACAGCTTAAGGATAAGGGGGAAATCCTTTAAAACCGAGATGAGAAGAACCTTTTTCACACAGAGAGTGGTGAATCTCTGGAACTCTCTGCCACAGAGGGTAGTTGAGACCAATTCATTGGCTATATGTAAGAGGGATTTAGATGTGGCCCTTGTGGCTAAGGGGATCAGCGGGTATGGAGAGAAGGCAGGTACGGGATACTGAGTTGGATGATCAGCCATGATCATATTGAATGGTGGTGCAGGCTCGAAGGGCCGAATGGCCTACTCCTGCACCTAATCTCTATGTTTCTATGTTGCTATCACCTATTTTTCTCCAGAGATGCTGCTTGACTCGCTGAGTTACTCCAGCTTTTTGTGTCTGTCTTCGTTTTAAACCAGCATGTGCAGTCCACTCCTTTACACGGATCTCTGGAGAACATTGATTGGTAGCGTGCCGGACCCTGATTCGGAAAGGCATCGATCGCTAGTCGGCAAGGACTCCGAGCTGTATCTCTGAAAGAAGTACATGTTAAAAATGTCTCAGGGACCATAAAAATGCGGCAATAAAGTCCCTTTTAAAGATTATAGTTATTTTCTTGAATCGCATTAACATAACTCATGATTAAGTTGATGTCCATATGCGGATGCAAATCTTTATTTTTTAATTTCAATCCCACACAAGACAATTTTTACTCACCTTCTGTCCCCTCTGTCCAGCTTCCGGGTTCACCGTTCGCAGGAGTTCCCACGGTACAAGCAAGAGTCAATACGGATATCACACTGGCCACTACGTGCAGATAATGTTGCAATGTTCAACCACAATTGTACAAGTCACTCTTGGAGAAATTCAAGCTTGTTTGAATTTTCTCCCGAGTCACCAAGTAAAACCCCTTTCTGATCACGTGGCGATTTGACGCAAGAGTTAACCAGAGTTGAACATCGTGGTAACCTCTTCCGATAACCGTACGGCATTCGAGTACATGCCGTTAGTGCCACAGTGGTCCACGGTGGGCCACGAATGCCGTACGGTTATCGCAAGAGGTTCCCACGATGTTCAACTCTGGTTAACTCTTGCGTCAATTCGCCCAAACCATCAGGCAACACGGTTGGGAGAACACTTGGGAAATATAATGGGTATTTGATGTAACAGGGGTGTTGCTGTGCTTGTAGAGTGTATCAGTGCTGGAGCAACTCGATGGGTGCAGCGACATCGCTGGAGAACATGGATTGGTAATTCTGGGTTGGGACTCTTCAGACCTTAAAGTCTTAAGGTAGTCTAAATATATTGGGCTACCTTAATATTGGTCCAACCTGTAGGAGTCCTGACTGCAGAGACACAATGGTCCTGGTTGGAGATACATCTCCAGGCATTGTCCACATGTCTAAGTATTTTTACCTTGAGGACTAGAATCTTCTCACCCAGGACTGTCCGACCCACTGAGTTACTCCAGCACTTTGTCTAATTGTAGAGAAGGACGTTGGAACATTTCCAACATTAAAATGTTATGTTAAATTGATTTTTCAGCATCAGGTCTACCTGGAATTGGTCTTTATAGATGTCATTGGAGATAAGGTACGTATTTCTAACCCTCTTCCGTTTAATGAGATAAATGTGTTCAATTATTGATGGCTTTTTTCAAATTTGTTTCTTCAACATCGAGGAGTCTCTGGCATTAGGTAAAATAAACTGCACACTGGGGCATGGTGGCAATGCTGAGAGTCCTGACTGATGCAACGAGATTATACACTTTAAACTGGGTATAAACATTGCATTAGGGTCAAATTTCTCACTCGTGCATGGGTTTTTACCATTGCACAGAGGGATATTATACACTGGATATATAAACATTGCATTAGGTAAAATTCACTGCACACTGGGGCATGGTGACAATGCAGAGAGTCCTCACTGATGCAGAGATTATACACTTTAAACTGGGTATAAACATTGCATCAGGGTCAAATTCACTGCACACTGGGGGAATGGTTGCAATGCAGAGAGTCCAAGCTGATGCACGGAGATTATACACTTTAAACTTGGTATTTAGAGAGATATTAATATTAAATGCTGTGGTATAGATGTAATGCAGAGAGTCCGTACTGATGCAATAATTATCAACTCTGCACAGAGATTATATAAACCTATAAACTTTCTAACAAGGTATAAACATTAACTGGGATTAACTAAAGATTAGAGTATATACTAGACAATATTCAATGCTGTTGTATATATGTGATTCACAGAGTCCTCATTGATGCATGAATTATCATCTCTGCACAGAGAGAGATATCAACTCTAAACTGGATTTTAAATAAAGCACAGAGGTATACAAATATTAAATGCTGTGGAATATATGCAATGCAGAGAGTCCTGCCTGATGCACAAAGATTATACACTTTAAACTGGGTATAAACATTGCATTAGGGTCAAATTCACTGCACACTGGGGGCTTGCGTGCAAGCAAAGATCTTTGCTATAGGACATTTGGTTGCAATGCACAGAGTCCTCACTCATGCATGGGTTTTTTTACCATTGCACGGCGCGATATCAACTTTAAACTGAATATATAAACATTGCATTAGGGTCAAATTCACTGCACACTGGGGGCATGTTTGCAATGCAGAGAGTCCAGACTGATTGCACAGAGATTATACACTTTAAACTGGGTTTAAAACCATAGCATCAGCGATATAAATATTAAATGCTGTTGTATCGATGTAATGCAGAGAGCCCTCACTGATGCAGAGATTGTACACTTTAAACTGGGTATAAACATTGCATTAGGGTCAAATTCACTGCACACTGGGGGCATGGTTGCAATGCAGAGAGTCCAGGCTGATGCACAGAGATTATACACTTTAAACCGGCTATTTAGAGGGATACAAATATTAAACGCTGTGGTATAGATGCAGAGAGTCCAGGCTGATGCACCGAGGGATATCAACTTTAAACAGGGTATAAACATTGAATCAAGGTCAAATTCACTGCACACTGGGGCATGGTTGCAATGCGCAGAGTCCAGGCTGATGAGCAAAGATTATACACTTTAAACTCAGTATTTAGAGAGATATAAATATTAAATGCTGTGGTGTAGATGCAATGCAGAGAGTCCTCACTGATGCACAGAGATTGTACACTTTAAACTGGGTATTGAGCGCCCTGGAGAGGAAGAGACTACAAAAAGTATTAAACACTGCCCAGTCCATCATCGGCTCTAACCTTCCTTCCATCGAGGGGATCTATCGCAGTCGCTGCCTCAAAAAGGCTGGCAGTATCATCAAAGACCCACGCACCATCCTGGCCACATTCTCATAGAAACATAGACAATAGGTGCAGGAGTAATGGCCATTCGACCCTTCGAGCCTGCACCATTCGCCATTCAATATGATCATGACTGATCATCCAACTCAGTATCCTGTACCTGCCTTCTCTCCATACCCCCTGATCCCTTTAGCCACAAGGGCCACATCTAACTCACTCTTAAATATAGCCAATGACCTGTGTGGTCTCGTCTACCTTCTGTGGCAGAGAATTCTAGAGATTCACCACTCTCTGTGTGTGGAAAAAAATATTTTCTCATCTCGACTTCCCCCTTATCAGAATTAAGGGACAGAAGTTTAGGGATAATATGAGGGGGGACTTCTTTACTCAGAGAGTGGTAGCGGTGTGGAATGAGCTTCCAGTGGAAGTGGTGGAGGCGGGTTCATTGGTATCATTTAAAAATAAATTGGATAGGCATATGGAGAGAAGGGAATGGAGGGTTATGGTATGAGTGCAGGCAGGTGGGACTAAGGGGAAAAAAAGTTGTTCGGCACGGACTTGTAGGGCCGAGATGGCCTGTTTCCGTGCTGTAATTGTTATATGGTTATATGGTTTATCCTTAAACTGTGTGTGTGGCCCCTTGTTCTGGACTTCCCCAACATCGGGAACAATCTTCCTGCACCTAGCCTGTCCAACCCCTTAAGAATTTTGTAAGTTTCTATAAGATCCCTCCCTCAATCTTCTAAATTCTAGCGAGTACAAGCTGAGTCTATCCAGTCTTTCTTCATATGAAAGTCCTGCCATCCCAACACATCTCCCTGTTACCTTCAGGTAGAAGGTACAGGAGCCTGAAGACTGCAACGTCCAGGTTGAGGAATAGCTACTTCCCCACAGCCATCAGGCTATTAAACCTGGCTCGGACAAAACTCTGAACATTAATAGCCTATTATCTGTTTATTTGCAATTTATCTGTTTTATTTATTCATGTGTGTATATATGTATATAATGGGAGGTACATAAAATGCTGGAGAAATTCAGCGGGTGCGGCAACATCTATGGAGCGAAGGAAATAGGCGCGGTTTCGGGCCTAAACCCTTTTTCAGACTGATGGGGAGTGCGGGGGGGGGGGGGGGGGGGGGGGGGGGGGGGGGGGAAAAGGAAGGAAAATGCGAGGAGGAGGAGCCCGAGGGGGGGGGGATGGGAGGAGACAGCTCGAGGTCTAAGGAAGGGGAGGAGACAGCAAGGGCTAGCAAAATTGGGAGAATTCAACGTTCATGCAAACCGGACGCATTCAACCCAGGCGGAATATGAGGTGCTGTTCCTCCAATTTCCGGTGTTGCTCACTCTGGCAATGGAGGAGACCCAGGACAGAGATGTCGGATTGGGAATGGGAGGGGGAGTTGAAGTGCTGAGCCACCGGGAGTTCAGGTAGGTTATTGCGGACTGAGCGTAGGTGTACAGCGAAATGATCGCCCAACCTCCGCTTAGTCTGCCCCGATGTAAATCAGCTGACATCTAGAGCAGCGGATGCAGTAGATGAGGTTGGAGGAGATACACGTGAACCTTTGTCGCACCTGGAACGACTGCTTGGGTCCTTGAATTGAGTCGAGGGGGGAGATGAAGGGACAGGTGTTGCATATCTTGCGGTTGCAACGGAAAGTGCCCGGGGAGGGGTTGGTACGGGAGGGAAGGGAATAATTGACAAGGGAGTCGCGGAGGGAGCGGTCTTTGCCGAAGGCAGACGTGGGGGGATCCTCGAATGCTGGAGTCGGCGGCCACAGCACTCCAGAGCTTACCGCATGGCGACCCGGTAAAGGCATCACCCGCTCCATGATGGTGGCCCAGCGCTGTGCCGACGCCGAAGCTGTAGTCCCGGCCGGTCCTGACAGGAAAAACGCTCCAGTCCGATGGTAGGCCGTGGGTTTTGAATTACATTTTACTCAGATGTAAGCCAAGGAATGGCATCATTGTTAGCTGTTAATTGGACATAATCAACCTCAGCAAATTGAGAATATCCTATTGAAAGACAGCGGGTGTTTAAGCTGTCAGGACATTTCATTATCTTCATTTATATATTTATTTATTTATTTATTTTTATTTATTTATTAATTTTTTATTTTTTTTATTAGAAGTACGGTAAATTACAATCCTACACAACACATATATCTTAATACATTTTTGTACCGCTTCATTTTTTTTGAGCTTTAAGAAAAAGGTAGAAGTAAGGAAAGTAAAGAAAGTGCAAGAGAGTCGTGCAGTGCAAGAGTGTTGGGAAAAGAAAGCCCCTTAGGAAAGAAGTTAGAGAAGGAAGTAAAGTGAGAAAATAGACCCTAGAAAAGAAAGAGAGAGAAAATAGAAACAATCGCTCTATTATAACATTAAACTCCGCAGAGAGGGGACTACCAACCAAGTCTGTTTTTGTTATTTTACCTCCCATTACCAGGTCCTGATACCACTTATTTATATATTTGTTTGTTTTTTTTAATTACTATTGCACCTCATACTTGTAATAGGTCCAGAAAAACAGACCACGTCTTTTGGAATTGGTCTGCTTTACCTGCTAGGAGGAATCTCATCTCTTCCAGATGTAATGTTTCAAACATATTTGATATCCACATTTTTATTGTTGGTGTCGGCGCATTTTTCCAGAATTTAAGTATAAGCTTTTTTCCCATTATTAGCCCGTAATTAAATAAATTCCTCTGAAACACGTTTAATTCAGGGTTATCTTCCGATATTCCGAAGATAATCCATTCTGGTTTTGGTACCAGTTTTATTTTGATCAATTTTGAAAAAATATCAAATATTTCATACCAGAATTTTTGGATTTTTGTACAAAAAACAAAAGAGTGCGCTATGGTAACTTCTTGACACAGGCATTTATCACAGATTGGTGAAACATTAGGGAAGATTTTATTTAATTTAGTTTTTGAATAATATAATCTATGTATGTGTTTTAAATTGGATGAGCGTATGTCGTACGTTGATCGAACATTTATGCACCTGTAGTAAATGATTATCCCAGGTCTCTTTTGAGATTTTTATAGCTAATTCTTGTTCCCAATCTTTTCTAATTCCATCTGTTGTGGGTATTTCTATGTTTAAAATGATATTATATAGGTACGATATTAAATTAGCTGATTCCGCCTTGGTCTTCTTTGCTTCATCCAATAAGTCGGAAGGCATATCATGATAGTCTTTTGTGTGTTTTTTCAGATAATCACAAATTTGAAGATATTTCAAATATTGGTTATTTTTCAAATTATATTTCAGTTGTAGTTGTTGAAATGACAGTAAATTCCCCAATTCATACAGATCTTCGAGCGTTTTAATTCCCATTCTTTCCCATTGTATACATGATTTGTCTATGATTGATGGTTTAAACGATGGATTATTGACTATTGGTATTAAAAGAGATAGGTTTCTTAATTTTAAATTCTGTTTTATTTGTTTCCATGTTCTTATTGTGTTATGTATAATTGGATTTTTATTATAATTTTTATTATTCAAATTTATTGGTGAGAGGATGGTCGCTCCTATATTACTCGGGGAGCAGTCCCCTTTTTCCATTACCATCCAGTCCGCCTGCTGTGCAGAATTATCCAGCAGGTGAATCATATTTTTAATATTTACTGCCCAATTATAATACATAAAATTAGGGAGCGCTAGACCCCCCAGCTCTTTACGTTTATTAAGGTGTGCTATTTGTATTCTATGGGATTTATAATCCCATATAAAATTTGTAATGTCTGAGTCCAATTTAAAAAAAACACTTTTTTGGGAGATATATAGGTATTGATTGAAATAGGTATAGAATTTGTGGTAAGAAACCCATTTTAATAGCATTTATTCTGCCTATTAAGGACATCGGAAGTGTTTTCCAGAATTTAATCAAATTATTCAATTTCTTGAGTAAGGGATTATAATTGGCTTTAAACATATCCTGGTAATTTCTAGTAATTTCAATTCCCAAATATTTGAATTTTTCTGTAGCTATTTTAAAGGGAAATTTCCGAAGATGTGTTGAGTCTTTTGGTTTTATCGACATAATTTCACTTTTGTTCCAATTTATTCTATATCCCGAAAAGGATCCAAAGTCCTCAATTAAATTTAATATGTTTGGTATACTAATTTGTGGTTTTGTGATGTACAGTAGTACATCATCGGCATATAGGGATATTTTATTCTTTGAGTATTTTGTATTATAACCATGAATATCCGGATGTGTTCTTATTTTTTCAGCAAGGGGTTCAATTACCAAAGCAAATAACAGCGGTGATAATGAGCATCCTTGTCTATTGCCCCTTGATAGTTCAAATTTCGAGGATAAAATATTATTAGTTAATATTCTAGCCGTAGGTTTGTTATATAATAGTTTTATCCATGCGATAAAGTTTTCTCCCAATTGGAATGTTTGCAATACTTTAATCATATAATCCCATTCTACTTGATCAAACGCTTTTTCTGCGTCGTGAGATAATAGATAACTCTTGGTCGTGAGATTTATGTGAGTGCATTATGTTAAGCAAACGTCTCAGATTGTTGAATGAGTGTCTCTTAGGTATAAATCCTGTTTGATCTCCATTTATTAATCTACTAACGTACCTGCTTAGTCTACTGGCTAGTGTTTTCGCTACTATTTTTTGATCCGTATTTAACAGAGCAATAGCTCTATATGAGCCTGGTTCTTCTATGTTTTTGTCTTTTTTAAGTATTAATGTGATCGTTGATTCTGCTAATGCTTCGGGTAAGCTTTGCTCTTTAAAAGCGTATGTATACATTTTCTGTAATCGTGGGGTAACTATATCGTAAAAGGCTTTATAGAATTCACTACTGAATCCGTCTGGTCCTGGTGTTTTGCCATTCTTTAGTGTTTTTATTGTGTCTTCTATCTCCTTAGAAGTAATTGTTGCTCCCAGTTCCTCTTGTTCCCTCAATTCTAATTTTGGGAGGTTACAATTTTCCAGAAATTCTGAAATTTTATTATTATCTATTGACGTTTTAGATGTATATAGATTTTCGTAAAATTGAGCAAATCTTTTATTGATATCTTTGGGTAATGTTAATAATTCCCCACTATCTGATTTAATCTTTAGTATTGCATTCTCTTTTTCCAAAATATACATCTCAATGGCATAATGATAGAAAACTTTTCTACACATCACTCATAAGTCTGGAGATTTTTTTAACGATACATTTAGCTTCAGAAGCATTTAATTTTTGCATGTACAAACCCACTTCAGAACTATGGGCGATTAAAAAAAATTACAGCCAGATTTATTACTTCTGAAACTTTTTAGACACCAAAGGAATCAAGAAAAAACACAAATAATGCCTCGCTGTTGATGAAATGCAGTGAGCAAAGGCAACAATTCCCAATATTTGCAATCTCGATATCTGCACGGCCAATGTTCGCCAAGCACTTTAGCTGTTGTTGTTCCTTCAGCTCTCGCTTCTCTTTACCTTTATTTCGCTTCACTTTTGGAATTTTGACGAAGGATAGATGTTTCTCAAGGTTACCCCGACTTCCACAATTATTTACAGCGCAGAAATTCGACATTTTGGCGGGTTTTAACAGGTAGGAAAGTACACGTTTCATGTATTAACAACATATACTGGAAGCTGCGATGTCCTCCAGATGGATTGAGCGGCTTCATGCATCATGCACTTTGACCCGGTGACCTTGCATGCAACCCCCCTATACACACGCACACTCTCAGCCACACACACACACACACACACACACACACACACACACACACACACACACACACACACACACACACACACACACACACACACACACACACACACACACACACACACACACACACACACACACACACACACACACACACACACACACAGACACACACAATTACACTCACGCACGCACTCTCACTCACGCACACACTCTCAGACACGCACGCACTCTCAGACACGCACGCATTCTCAGACACGCACGCACTCTCACGCACGCACACACAGACTCACTCAAACACACAGACTTACACACACAGACTCACACACACACACTCACATACACACACACACACTCACACACACAGACACACACACACACACTCACACAGACACACTCACACAGACTCACACACACACACACACACACACTCACACACACACACACTCACACACACACACACTCACACACTCACACACTCACACACACACACACAAACTCACACACACACACACACACACACACACACACACACACACACACACACACACACACACACACACACACACACACACACACACACACACACACACACACACACACACACACACACACACAGTCAAACATACACACAGTCACTCACACACACACAGTCACTCACACACTAACACACACAATCCAATACTAAAATGCCAAGTAACCTCAGAACGTGGTAAACATAGTATGTAAACCGAATGATTCAAACGTTTAAATCTCCAAATTTGCAAACACTTTACAACCAATACATTTTCTGCAAACACAAACACTCACAACCAATACTAAAACATTAACAACTCTGATTTTTCATCGATGGGAAAAAGCCTCCGGTCCAGCTCAGCGGAGGGGGACCCTGAGCGAGGTGACCAAAAATTACGGCTGTAAGTGGCGGCGTTCTTTCAGAAATCACGATACAGAAAGTCAGAATGTGGTCAAGATCTTCGTTTTAATAATATGGATGAAATAAAAAAGTAAATTCCAAAACTTGAACCGTTGCACTTATCAAAGTCCAAGCCTTTACTTTCCACCATGTTTATGTTTTTGCTGTTTCAGCATAGATGACAGACTCATCTTCCTTTGAAGAAACAAGGTTCTGGAAGAGAAAGGTATACCAATTGTATTTATGTTTGGTGTTGTCGCTGTTTAGATCAGTAAACAGATTACAGCTTTAATTCATACTTGTACGATCTGGGATTTCATCAACAAGAATCAATATACATACAGTGCCTGATGCTTGATTGGAGGACATTGTATTATCGCTGCTGCCTGAAATAAATGCAAACATCACAATTAAAAATGTCATTGGTGGATGGTGTTGACAAAGGAAACGACAAATGGAATATAAAAGTCTAACGCTTACAACATTTTGCTCTTCCTGACAGTGGATCAACAAGACATTGAATTCCAGAAAACCCATCTGTCATACTTCTGCATTTACAGTGAGCTGCAGGAATGGTCACCATGAACAAGACACCCTTATATTGCTACGGAAGGAATCGACTATGAATAAGATAACTAACACAGCAATTAACAGAGCAGCAGCCCTGGCAGGACATAAGCTACGTAGCTGCATCTGTCGCTGGGAAAAGATAACATCAGAGAAGGGTCTCAAGATCCACCAGGGCAGTGAACAGTGCCTGGGAGAGCTTGGCGTGGGGCCTCGCATTGGCCATGACCTTCTAAGAGGAAGGGCAAACCAGTCGAGTGAAGCCCAGTGGCAGGTTGACCACCACAGTCCACAGGGTATCAGTACCCCAGGTGAAGTTCAACCAAGTACTGTCTCACCGACGGACACGAGTCCAGAGCCCACCCAGCCACAGTCAGCGGTAGAGAGGAAAATGGGAGGATAAAAGCAGAATGGAGCAGTTACTGGCTGTGGCTGAAGAGAAAAGATGCTGTCTGGGCTGACACGTGACCATCTAGAGGCTAACAATAAGACACACACCCAGGGCTGATCACCCTACGGTGAGCCTGCCTCGACTGAGGGTGGTTGTCTTGTGATAAAAGGCCGAAACACCCAGTGATGTTGAGGTACACAACTGAAGATGTGTCTGGTTGGTAGCAAAATCACCTAGTGGTCAACCCCAGGAATATCGGGTGTCAGTTATGGTGAAGAACCTTAGGGATTGTAACATCCAGTACTACTAATCAATATACAAAAAAATGTAATTCGAGGAAGATTGTGCTGATCACTTCTAGCTCAGTCAGGAGTTGTGAAGAAGAATGTTCTTCAGATGGACATAAATGTTGGCTTGGTTTCACTTCCCATCACCAACGCCAATGCACAACAGTGTTGCAACAGCAGCCTGGATGTCACTGGTTGTATCTCTGGAGTGGCTATTGTACTCATTCAGAGTAGGCTAGGGGACCAGACCCCACTTAGAGAGTAGGTTAGGGGACCAGAACACACTCCCTGTAGTTTAGGGGACCAGAACCCACTTAGAGTAGGTTAGGGGCCCAGAACCCACAGAGTAGGTTAGGGGACCAGAACACACTCCCTGTAGTTTAGGGGACCAGGACACACTCACTGTAGTTTAGGAGAGCAGAACACACTGGGAGAAGGCTGGGGACCAGAACCCACTTAGAGTAGTTTAGGGGACCAGAACACACTTATGGTAGGTTAGGGGACCATAAAACACTCCCTGCAGTTTAGGGGACCAGAACACACTCCCTTCAGTTTAGGGGACCAGAACACATTCCCTGCAGTTTAGGGGACCAGAACACATTCCCTGTAGTTTAGGGGATCAGAACACATTCAGAGAAGGTTGGGCTTCTAACTGAGCCTCAGCTGACTGTCCCACTCCTTGTCAATGGGCAGGGTGAGGGACTTTATCCCAGGAATGCCTGATGCTGTTGTAAGGTGGGCAAAGACAGCAGGGTTTCAGACTACTCAGCGCCAATAATCTTCACTGTGATAAAATATGAAAACATATTTAAATAAAGTCAGTTTACCACCAGTTGCTTTAGGCTATAAGGAGATGGATCCATAGTGAATACCTTCCTCTTTATCTGTGGAAATAAGTTGGAAACAAAGAATTTATTTGTATTTGAAAAATGATGATTTAAGTCAATGCAGGGTCACGATACCAAACGCTGATCATCGCCTTTCCTCCATAGATGCTGATCGACCCACAGAGTACCTCCAGCAGTTTGAAAAAAAAACCCTCCATGAAAAGTCACATCGCCTAACCTCCTTGTTCTGACTTCTTCCTGGGATGGTGAAAATTACAAAGAGAATTTGAGTTAATTTGGCTCGTGGAGTTTAGAAGAACGACAATGGTTCACATGGAAACATAGACAATTCTAACAAGTAGACCAGTCTGGGTGGAGGAAGATGTTCCCTGTTGGGGAAGACCATGACCAGGGGTAAAGGTTTAAGACAAAAGACAATAAGGAATAAGATGAGGAGAAAAAGCGACAGACGTTTAGGGGTAATATGAGGGGGAACTTCTTTACTCAGAGAGTGGTAGCGGTGTGGAATGAGCTTCCAGTGGAAGTGGTGTCGGCAGATTCATTGGTATCATTTAAAAATAAATTGGATAGGCATATGGATGAGAAAGAAATGGAGTGTTATGGTATGAGTGCAGGCAGGTGGGACTGAGGGAAAAAGTTGTTCGTCACGGACTTGTAGGGCCGAGATGGCCTGTTTCCGTGCTGTAATTGTTATATGGTTATATGGTTATATGGTTATGGTACTTCTGCAGGCCAGGCAGCATCTCTGGAGGACATGTATAGGTGATGTTTCAGGTCATGACAGACTTCTTCAGACTCAAAAGAAGGGTCTCGATCCGAAACATCACCTATCCACCATCTATTAATGATGCTCAATCCATTCTGAAATGTTGTTATTTTCACTTTAGAATAATACCTGAACTAGTGGCAAAGTGAATTGGACGCATTTAGAAACATAGAAACATAGAAATTAGGTGCAGGAGTAGGCCATTCGGCCCATCGAGCCTGCACCGCCATTCAATGTGATCATGGCTAACCATCAAACTCAGTATCCCGTACCTGCCTTCTCTCCATACCCTCTGATCCCCTTAGCCACAAAGGCCACATCTAACTCCCTCTAAAATATAGCCAATGAACTGGCCTCGACTACCCTCTGTGGCAGAGAGTTCCAGAGATTAACCACTCTCTGTGTGAAAAAAGTTCTTCTCATCTCGGTTTTAATGGATTTCCCCCCTATCCTTAAGTTGTGACCACTTGTCCTGGACTTCCCCAACATCGGGAGCAATCTTCTTGCATCTAGCCTGTCCAACCCCTTAAGAATTTTGTCAGTTTCTATAAGATTCCCTCTCAATCTCCTAAATGCTAGACAGTATAAACCAAGTCTATCCAGTCTTTGTTCATAAGACAGTCCTGACATCCCAGGAATCAGTCTGGTGATCCTTCTCTGCACTCCCTCTATGGCAATAATGTTCTTCCTCAGATTTGGAGACCAAAACTGTACGCAATACGACAGGTGTGGTCTCACCAAGACCCTGTACAACTGCAGTAGAAAGCTAACATACCATTCGCTTTCTTCACTGCCTGCTGCACCTGCATGCCTACTTTCAATGACTTTTGAACCAAGACACCCAGGTCTCGCTGCATCTCCCCTTTTCCTAGTCGGCCACCATTTAGTCTGCTTTCCTATGTTTGCCACCAAAGTGGATAACCTCACATGTATCCACATTATACTGCATCTGACAAACATTTTCCCACTCACCCAGCCTATCCACGTCACCTTGCAGTCTCCTATTATCCTCCTCACAGCTAACACTGCCCCCCAGCTTAGTGTCATTCGCAAACTTGGAGATATTGCCTTCAATTCCCTCATCCATATCAATAATATATATTGTAAATAGCTGGGGTCCCAGCACTGAGCCTTGCGGTACCCCACTAGTCACTGCCTGCTATTGTGAAAAGGATCCGTTTACTCCTACTCTTTGCTTCCTGTTTGCCAGGCAGTTCTCTATCCACATCAATACTGAACCCCCAGTGCCGTGTGCTTTAAGTGTGTATACTAATCTCTTATGTGGGACCTTGTCGAAAGCCTTCTGGAAGTCCAGATACACCACATCCACTGGTTCCCCCCTATCCACGCTACTAGTTACATCCTCAAAAAAATCTATAAGATTCGTCAGACATGATTTACCTTTCGTAAATCCATGCTGACTATGTCCAATGATTTCACCACTTTCCAAATATGCTGCTATCCCATCTTTAATAACTGACTCTAGCAGTTTCCCCACTACCGATGTTAGGCTAACTGGTCTGTAATTCCCCGTTTTCTCTCTCCCTCCCTTCTTAAAAAGTGGGGTTACGTTTGCTACCCGCCAATCCTCAGGAACTACTCCAGAATCTAAAGAGATTTGAAAGATTATTACTAGTGCATCCACTATTTCTGGAGCTACTTCCTTGAGTACTCTGGGATGCAGCCTATCTGGCCCTGGGGATTTATCGGCCTTTAATCCATTCAATTTGCCCAACACCACTTCCCGGCTAACCTGGATTTCACTCAATTCCTCCAACTCCTTTGACCCGCGGTCCCCTGCTATTTCCGGCAAATTATTTATGTCTTCCTTAGTGAAGACGGAACCAAAGTAGTTATTCAATTGGTCCGCCATATCCTTGTTCCCCATGATCAACTCACCTGCTCTGACTGCAAGGAACCAACATGTGTTTTAACTAATCTCTTTCTTTTCACATATCTATAAAAACTTTTGCAGTAAGTTTTTATGTTCCCTGCCAGTTTTCTTTCATAATCTATTTTTCCTTTCCTAATTAAGCACTTTGTCCTCTTCTGCTGGTCTCTGAATTTCTCCCAGTCCTCCGGTATGCTGCTTTTTCTGGCTAATTTGTACGCATCATCCTTCGCTTTGATACTATCCCTGATTTCCCTTGTTATCCACAGATGCACTACCTCTCCTGATTTATTTTTTTTGCCAAACTGGCATGAACAGATTTTGTACTTCATCCATGTAGTTTAAATGTCTTCCATTGCATATCCACCGTCAACATTTTTAGAATTATTTTCACGTCAATCTTGGCCAATTCACGTCTCATACCCTCAAAGTTACCTTTCTTTACGTTCAGAACCATTGTTTCTGAATTAACAATGTCACTCTCCATCCTAATGAAGAACTCAACCACATTGTGGTCACTCTTGCCCATGGGGGCACGTACAACAAGACTGATAACTAACCCTTCCGCATTACTCAATACCCAATCTAAAATAGCCTGCTCTCTCGTTGGTTCCTCTACATGTTGATTTAGATAACTATCCCGCATACATTCCAATAAATCCTCTTCCTCAGCACCCCTGCCAATTTGATTCACACAATCTATATGTAGATTGAACTCACCCATTATAAATGTTTTGCCTTTTGTCTCACGCATTTCTAATTCCCTGATTGATACCATCTCCAACTTCACTACTACTGTTTTAATTTAATGCTAGATGATATTTTGTGAAAGGGATGGTGATTTTTGAAAGGGCAAGTGTTGTCCATTCTTTAGAGAGCCACTAACCAAGCTGTTAATCAGGATCAACAATAGATTAGGAGTGTGAATATGTTGTTCATGGTGATGTCTCGACATTCATGGTTTGACCATGATAGTCCAGTGGAAGTTAGTCAATTGACCAATGCAGAGTACTGCCTGCAGTTGGATGAGGAAGATTGGGGCTGAGGGGTAAATTGACACGTTGAATTGGTAAATTAGTTTGTGTGTTTGAGGTTCCCTTCCTCACATTCTTGTTACAAAACTGTGAAATGTGAAATAGGTTGCTTCATCAAATACAACACCTGTACAACTAGAGATTCAATGACGGAGTCATCTATTTACCTTCTTGCTTTGCCTTCCTACTCAGACATATATTCAGTAACACGGCTCATCTCAGGTACTGGGGTCACATTGGTTTCTGGAAAATAAGTATTATTATCTGATTAAGACTTTAATTTGGTTTGATTTTAAAGAAGCAACAATCCAGTGTTTAAACTGTGCCCGATTAATAATGAGATCCACCAGAAGGACCAGGAACATGACTTCAAATTTATGTCCGGTACATTTAATTGTGGGATAAGACCGTGTGTATAAAATCAGAGTCCATGGAAAAACAGTGTTCCCAAAATTATGACCATGTTAGGATGGTACACAAGGCAAAGTTTTCACTTGAAGTTTGAACCACCAAAGTGCAGTGGAGATACATACATTGGCCTCCTGGTTTCCTGGCCCATATTTATCCCTCAGTAAATAGGAACATATTGAGGGCAAATTGGAGACCATATTTTCTACATGACTACACTAGCTATACTTCAACTTCTGGCATGTTTATTTGATAATGGTTTACACAGGGGATGGTGACACAATCACCACACGGTCAGATCATTGCAGATCACCACCCGAACAGCATCATACAGCAAACTCCTCATGGCAACGCAGGTAGACAGGACAATGCACATTGCATAAATAATGCTTCAATTGACAACAACACGTCTGAAATCAATTTCTCAACAACATAAGCACAAACAGATACTTTTCTTATCCAAAATATATTGTTCTTTTCTCCTTGTAACAAAGATAACATTGTCATTGATAATTTGGGGGAATCTGTGCTGCATTAAGGATGTCTTCATGTACTTTACCTGGAGACTTGCGCCTTCTTTGACACCACACCACTGCCAGTATAATGGCGAGGAGAAGAGCCAGACTCCCGATAATTCCACCAATATACCAGGTCAATATAGAATGTTCAATCTCTATCAAAGTGATAAACACAGCGTTCACATTTGTAGAATAAATGCGCATCATTCAAAAGCTTCCCCAAATACCAGGCATTAACCACACTGACTAATTTAGATCAGGGGTCTTGAGTTTAACTTGTGATCCAGATTAACCGAGACGCAAGGTACTGCAGATGATAGTTCACCACAAGGTGTTGGAGAAACTCGGCAGGTTAGGCAGGTGGCATTTCGGGTCACAGCCCTTTAGTCTGAGTAGGGTCCCAACCAAAACCTCACCTATCCATGTTCTCCAGCGAATGCGCCTGACCCATTGAGTTACTCCAGCATATTGTGTCTCTTTTTCCCAGATTAATTGACCTCACTGAAAAACATAGATACATAGAAAATAGGTGCAGGAGTAGAAGCCATTTGGCCCTTCGAGCCTGCACCATTCGCCATTCAATGTGATCATGGCTGATCATCTAACTCAGTATCCTGTACCTGCCTTCTCTCCATACCCCCTGATCCCTATAGCCACAAGGGCCACATCTAACTCCCTCTTGAATATAGCCAATGAACTGTGGCCACAACTACCTTCTGTGGCAGAAGATTCCAGAGATTCACCACTCTCTGTGTGAAAAATGTTTTCCTCATCTCGGTCCTAAAAGATTTCCCCCTTATCCTTAAACTGTGACCCCTTGTTCTGTGCTTCCCCAACATCGGGAACAATCTTCCTGCATCTAGTCTGTCCAACCTCTTAAGAATTTTGTAAGTTTCTATAATATCCCCCCTCAACCTTCTAAATTCTAGCGAGTACAAACCGAGTACAAAGATCAGAGAGCCACAACTTGCCTCAGTAGCCATCAGTTAGAGATGTAAACATTCACACACGTTTCTATTTCTTGGTTACGATCAGATGACATTTCGCAGGCAGGAGATGGGAGCTGATGGTTGGCTGATAAAGTAGCTGATTCAGCTGTGATACTTCCCATTGTACAATGGACAAATGTCTATCATAGTCTAAGCCTGGAACAATGGTTGAATGAGCACTGCTGGCAACAGAGTGGATATTGCCCTCCAGTTTCAATCCTCAATAACCAGGAGCACAAGAAATGTAAATGTTAGAAATACTAAGCCCTTTGAGCAGGATCTGTGGAATGGGAAAGAAGTGAGTTCATGTTTTATGTTGTCAGATTCAAAGAAAGGATCTTTGACAAAAGCCAATAGACATAGGTGCAGGAGTTGGCCATTCAGCCCCTCGAGCCAACACTCAACATGTACTAACAAGACAAAGTCCACATACAAACAAGATATACAAATCACACAGCAGCAGTCAGCATCACATCAGATCATCCTAGAGTTCTCAAGAGAGTCAAGGGTCAAGAGTCAAGAGTCAATTTAATTGTCATTTGGACCCCTGGAGGTCCAATCGAAATGCCGTTTCTGCAGCCATACATTACACACAAATAGACCCCAGACACAACATAATTACATTTAACATAAACATCCATCACATAGCTGTGATGGAAGGCCAAATAAACTTATCTCTCCACTGCACTCCCCCCCCCCCCCCCCCCCCCGATGTCAGAGTCGGAGTCAAAGCCCCCGGCTGGCGATGGCGATTGTCCCGCGGCCATTAAAGCCACGCCGGGTGGTGCGAGGTCACACACCGGGTCTTGGTGTTAGAGCCCCCGGCGTGCGCTCGCAGAGTCCCGCGGCCAATCCAGCCGCGCGGGGCAGTGATGTAGGCCCCGCTCCAGGAGCTCTTCAACCCCGCAACTCGGGCGGGAGAAGTCGCCGTTGCAGGAGCCCTGAAAAGCGGTCTCCCTCCAGGGAGCCGCGGGCTCCCGGTGCCGTCGTCCGCAGACCCGCAGCAGCAGCGCTCCTCCACCGCTCCAACCGCTCCGGACTCGGCCAGCCCCGCGACGGCGACGGCGAGTAGCACCAGAGTCCCCGGCTTCTTCCTGTTGGAGGCCGCTCCTCGTTGCGGCCTCAACGACACCTGGGACCCGACGAGAAAAGGTCGGGTCTCCAGTGCAGGGTGTCACAGAAGCATCACATTCACAGGCACCCACGCAAGCTCATCATATTTAATCCTACTTAATATATAATAGTAAGATTAAACGAGAACTTACCAGTTTGAAGTTTGATCTTTATTTTATGAGGAGGAACGTTGAGGGAATACGTGAAGAACCCCGCTTACGACGCATGCGTGTCATCCTTCAAAGCAGCGGTGTGAGGTCACAGATACACTATAATGACCTAAGATAGTAAGATTATTAAAGATATACCAGTTTAAGATATGACCATACGAGGGTGGGAGCGGAAGGCACGTATTCCCTCAACGTTCCTCCTCATAAAATAAAGATCAAACTTCAAACTGGTAAGTTCTCGTTTAATCTTACTATTTTACTTCGGAGTCACGTGAGTGACTACGTGAAGATTTCAAAGCTCTGTGACCTCATGCTGTGGAACGAGTCCATGCTTCACAACTGCATTGGTAGTTTGGGAGAAATTGTTAATGATATTCAAAACATTCATACCAATTATTTAACGTAAATGATAAATAATACCTTATTAATTCAAATCATAACCCTTGTATTCTTCAGGGATAAATTATCATACAGAACTTAAAAAAATTCCCGAAAAGTTCCTATACTCCTAACTGGTTTGTTACAAAATTTCTGAAACGTTTTCTCCGACGACCATCCTGCAATCCTGAGGATTTGGTCCATGGATACATCAAGGCGTTTTGCTGCAGATGTAGCTGCATCCCTCGTGCAGTGAGATTTAAATATGTTAGTGTCCACTCCCGCCTTTCTTAACCCATATTTTAGCCACCGCGAAATGGTCTGAGTCGACACTCTACGGTACGTTTTCTTATGGCTGATTAAAAGAGCTGTTTCCTTGCCTCTGATAGCTTTGTCCTTCCAATGTATAACAAAGCGTGCTTCACTATACAGAGGCGTTCGTCCTCCGGGTAGGCCACACATTCTATGACCTGCCCCACTGATCCTGGTTCAGTGGGGCAGCGACACAGCATTACCCGTTTCCTAGTAGTTTGCCCAGAGTTAATGCTGTAGCCGGCGACCAATTCCATAGCATGGTCAGGACCACACTTACATCCCAGATTTGGTTGTATCTTGTTTTGCGTGACTTGGTGTTAAAGATGCCTCTTAAAAGTTTATCTACCAGAGGGTGTGATCCCACAAACTGCCTTTCTGTTCCTTGCCACAAATAACTTGATAATGCACGTCTGGTACTATTCACAGTGCTGTAACTAAGTCCTTCATAGTGCAGGCTGGTGAGAAACTCTAGCACCGCCGGAACATCCTTATTTCTGTGGTCCAGATGGTTATTATGGCAGTAAATAGTCCATATTCTAATATGACCTAAATACTGTTTTTGTGTAGACCTTCTTTGTGCTGCTGTGATCATGTCCACAGTTCTTTTTGATAGCCCCATGTCCCGTAGCGGGTCTTTTAGAGTCTACAACCCAATAAATCAATATTTTATATGGCATGGGTGGCGATCCTGAGTTACTGGATGCACCAGCAACTTAGGACTATGTCTTAAAGTTATACATGGTTCCAGCACCATGTCCTGTATCACCGAGAACCATGGTTGGGTAAGCCAATCAGGTACTATGAGAATCTCAGATGCCGAATCCTGTTGAATTTCCCTTAGTACCCGATTGATTAGGCAGAAAAGGAGGAAATGCATAAATGAACCATTTCCCCCAGTGCAGTGAGAATACATCTGTAGCTTCTGCCCCAGGATCTGGTTCCCATGATACATATCTCGGTAACTGGTGATTTAACCTGGATGCAAAAATTAATATCCGGCCTTCCATACTTACTGTGATTTCAGCAAATACCGTTCTATCCAACATCCATTCAGTATTTTCAATACATTTTCGTGACCTGGTGTCTGCCACTGAATTAGTATCCCTGGTAGATACGTAGCCGATAACCAAATATTCCTTTGGACACACCATTGCCAAATTGAGTTTGCCAATTCATCACAAGATGTTGATGTATTTCCACCCATATGATTTATATATGCCACCACCGAGGTATTATCTATCTGCAATCTAACATGCTGCGGTTTCATTCCTGAGCAATAAGATTTTAGCCCATAAAACGCACTTAACATTTCTAAGTAATTGATACACTTAGTGTTAAGTAGGTTAGCTTCTTGTATATTCCATCTCCCCCACAGCTCGAAAATGGTATCAGTTGCACCACAACCAATTGCACTGGCATCTGTTTGTAATACCACAGGTCTCCCCCAAATAACAGGGTTTGGGGTCTTATAGCCCTTTGCATACACAGTATAGCGAACTTAGGATCTAGAGCTGGCTGAATGGCCCCCTTTCTAATATTATTCAGTTCAAACTGCACGTTGCAGAATAGTGCTAAGGCATCCTTGTGGTCACTAGTCACGTCCACCTTTTCTAACGTGCGGCCCAAGGCTGTTATGCCCGCCGTGAGACATTTCAGGGCATTTTGGATTTAATACCCTGACTCCTAATGGCTTGCCCAACATGTCCCCAAATGCACCGGTTGACTGGCTACATTAAGAGCACCACAATTGCCCGGAGGTAAATGCCTTGCCAACACTTCAGCAAAAGTATTGGCTTGAAGTTGATGGGTGTACATATATTCAATACTGGCAGCCATCCTGGCCTCGAGATCCTTCCCAGTTTGTTCCTGCTGGAAGTACTGGCCCACCATGTCCAGCAGGTTGTTTTTCTCCCCTTCAATAGGGGAAGGTGGCTCCATCACCTGCTCAGATTCTGACCCAGTCAAACCTTCAAACCCTCCTCAGAGGAGTATGATATTTCATGCAGCCCTTTATGGGAATCTGCTGTGTGGGACATATTTTTCCCACTGTGGCTATCCTCCATATCCCGGGGCCTGCCACTCTGGAGAATTTCCTCCAGCAACCGCTCCAGCCGACTTTCATGCTCTCGGGCACTAGTCGATCGCGGGTGCTTTAAATTATATGACCGCTCCTGCCGACCTTGGTGCACTCGGGCACTTGTCGCACGCGTTTTCTCCTGCAGCCGGTCCCGATGCCTACAGGCACTGATCGCTCTTGGCCGCCCGATATAATCATGCCGCTCCTCACGGTCCCGGTGCTCACGTGCACCTCTACCCGTTTGGGGTGAAGTTTGGCACATGCTCCCTTATAGGAGATGCTGGTGCCGACATTCGTTGCTGCCTGCTGCTGTTCAGTAAACGGCAGCGACATCTATAGCTCTGTGCCAACGTCCGTTGCTGCCTGCCTGCTGCTGTTCACTAAACGGAAGCTATGTCTGAAGCTCTGTGCTGACGTCCGTTGCTGGCTGCCTGCTGCTGTTTAGTAAACGGCAGCGACGTATGTGGCTCTGTGCTGACGTCCGTTGGTGGCTGCCTGCTGCTGTTCAGAAACGGCAGCGACGTCTATAAAGAAAAGGTAAGGAAAAATTATCTCATCTGTGCTGGTTCTCAGCCTGCCGTTTGGGAGGAACGTCCTTCCTCCCGCAGCCCCACGGATCCCGTAGTGTAGGTCCTTGGGCTGTTGTCCGAGATGTCGGGTTGACAGCTGCGGGGTACTCTTGTCGGCGTCCCCCCCCCCCCCAGCTGAAGTTGCACCAACTCCCGCCAAGGGACTATCATGCCAGTGGCCGTTTGCTGGCTACCTGCTGCTTGCAGATTCCTCCCTTGCCAGCTTTAAACAGCCTTCCTGTAGGAAAAGGTAAAGAAATAAACGACGTTCCCTTACCTTTCTATTGCAGGTTCGAAAACCCTGCCGTTTGGGAGGAACGTCCTTCCTCCCAACAATGACGAGTTGCAATGCGTGTAGCGATATGACACGCATGCGTCGTAAGCGGGGTTCTTCACGTAGTCACTCACGTGACTCCGAAGTAAAATCACCCGTTATGTTAAACCAGACACTTGTATGCCACTAGAATAACTTATTTTGTCATTGATGGCCACTGTGTATGCACTTATACACAGTCACATACATGTATGTACATATGGTTCCAAATACACGAATGCAATTCCAATCGAACTCCTCCCCTCCACTGGGCTATGGAGAAATTGTGTCCTTAATCAGTCTTGGCAGTTGTAGTAATACGAGTCGGTGTCCACATAATGTTGAAAGCACCCGTCCTTAACTGGAGTTTAGCTGTTATACTTTCCATCATATATACACTTTTCAATCTTTCCTTTCACTATTGGACATTTGGTGGCTTTACATTTCTCCATGACTCTGTAATCATCTTCTTTGCAATTAACAGCAACACCCCATGTCTGACACGCTAGAATTTAGAAGATTGAAGGGGGATCTTATAGAAGCGTACACATTCTTAAGGGGTTGAACAGGCTGGATGCAGGAAGTTTATTCCCGATCTTGGGGAAGTCCAGAACTAGGGGGTCACAGTTGAAGGATAAGGGGGAAATCTTTTAGGACCGAGATGAGAAAATCATGTTTTCACACACAGAGAGTGGTGAATCTGTGGAATTCTCAGCCACAGAAGGTAGTTGAGGTCACAGTGCATTGGCTATAATTAAAAGGGAGTTAGATTTGGCCCTTGTGGCTAAAGGGATCAGGGGGTATGGAGATAAGGCAGGTACAGGGTACTGAGTTGGATGATCAGCCATGATCATATTGAATGGCGGTGCAGACTCGAAGGGCCGAATGGCCTCTACTCCTGCACATATTGTCTTCGGCATTCCCCAAGGAGAAGGATATTGAATTATGTGAGGTAAGGGAAACAAGTAGAGTAGATTCAAAGAAGCGGACGTACTGACACATTTGAGAAATATAAAAGTGGATAAGTCTCCAGGTCCGGACAGGATATTCCTTAGGACATTGAGGGAAGTTGGTGTAGAAATAGCAGGGGTTATGGCAGAAATATTTCAAATGTCATTAGAAACGGGAATAGTGCCGGAGGATTGGCGTATTGCGCATGTTGTTCCATTGTTTAAACAGGGGTCCACGAGTAAACCTAGCAATTATAGACCTGTTAGTTTGACGTCAGTGGTGGGCAAATTAATGGAAAGGATACTTACAGGTAATATATATAAGCATCTGGATAAACAGGGTCTGATTAGGAACAGTCAACGTGGATTTGTGCCTGGAAGGTCATGTTTGACTAATCCTGAAGAGGTTACTCGGAAAATTGATGAGGGTAAAGCAGTGGATGTTGTACATATGGACTTCAGTAAGGCCTTTGACAAGGTTCCTCATGGAAGGTTGGTTAAGAAGGTTCAATGGTTGGGTATTAATGGTGTAGTAGCAAGATGGTTTCAACGGTGGCTGAATGGGAGATGCCAGAGAGTAATGGTGGATGGTTGTTTGTCAGGTTGGAGGCCCGTGACTTATGGGGTGCCACAGGGATCTGTGTTGGGTCCACTGTTGTTTGTCATGTACATCAATGATCTGGATGATGGTGTGGTAAATTGGATTAGTAAGTATGCAGATGATGCTAAGATAGGAGGGGTTGTGGATAATGAAGTAGATTTTCAAAGTACACAGAGAGATGTATGCCAGTTGGAAGAGTGGGATGAAAGATGGCAGATGGAGTTTAATGCTGATAAGTGTGAGGTGCTGCATCTTGGCAGGACAAATCAAAATAGGACGTACATGGTAACTGGTAGGGAATTGAAGAATGCAGGTGAACAGAGGGTTCTGGGAATAACTGTGCACAGTTCCCTGAAAGTGGAATCTCATGTAGATAGGGTGGTAAAGCAAGCTTTTGGTGTGCTGGCCTTTATAAATCAGAGCATTGTATAGAAGTTGGGATGTAATGTTAAAATTGTACAAGGCATTGGTGAGGCCAATTCTGGAGTATGGGGTACAATTTTGGTCGCCTAATTATA
>NW_026576578.1:0-85500 GCF_028641065.1 Leucoraja erinaceus
AACTTAGACTTTATTGGTTGCCGTCAAAAGCTGTGCACTGCCAGAGCTGAAGATCCAAATGCTCGGAAGGGACTAATTGATTTGATAATCCAAGGCAAGCGAGGCAGCACACTTCTCTTAAACTCAGGATTATATTATCTCTTAACAATGTAATTATCTTCAAGGTCAAATAGATAGTCCATCTCCGATAGATGGTCCATCTCAACTTTCTCCTGAGATCCTCATTATCAAATAACCTGTCTCCAGCCAATTTGATTCGCCATGTGATAGTTATTCAATCTGCCCATCAATCTACTCTCAATCATCAACAAAATGGTGATTCAATAGTTCAATGTCTGTCAATGATTTAATGTTTTCTTTATTGCCACATATGCACAGCACAGTGAAAATCTTTTGCACAACCCACAAATGCACACATGTTGGTGCTCTTTACAAAGAAAAAGGACAAATCCAAAATCCACAAGAAAAGGTCCAGTCCACATGCAGTAATGACAGGGGTGCCCCCCGATCCATGTAAGCCTCAGACTTCTGCAGGCCCATGATCAGACACCCCTATCCTCACCTAACTGCCTCTGTGTCCTGAGGGGTACACCTTGCAGCCAACCTTGATGGTGCTGGAGGCAATACGATACGATATAGTATAATACGATAGAACTTTATTTATATCAGGAGGGAAATTGGTCTGCCAACAGTCATAAAAACACAACAAGATACATGAAATACGAAATTAGAGTTGATGATTGGGGATGTGCAGAGAATGGGGGAGGGGTGTGGGGGTGGGGAGGGGAGGGGAGTCAGTCTCAGTCTACCCCACAACAGAAGGGGGAAGAGATGTACAGTTTGATAGCTGCAGGGATAAAAGATCTCCTGTGGAATTCTGTACTGCACCTTGGTGGAACCAGTCTGTTGTTGAAGGTACTCCTCAGGTTGACCAGTGTGTCATGGAGCGGATGAGCTGTTTTGTCCAAGATGCTCCGCAGTTTGAGTAGCTCGAGGAGACCACCCCTCCAAGACCACCTTCACTGAATCCAACCACCCCTAGGATGGAGCCAGCCTTCCTGATGAGGTTGTTAATCCTGTTGGCGTCTGCGACCTTCGCCCTGGTACCCCAGCACATGACAGCGAAAAATATGGCACTGGCCCCCACTGATTGATCCCTCCACCACCGATTGGTCCCTCTCCTACTGGTCCACTCATTACGTCCATAATCGCCGGCGGTTCCCTCCTCGACTCTCCGGTCTTGAGGGTTTCCAAGCTTCTCTCTGCAGGCAGTGGCCCACAGGGCCCCCCGGCGGGCTGCTGCCCATGGCTGCGGGTGGCCTGCCGGCTCTTCAGCAACTGTGAAGCCTCTGCCAACAGTGCTAACCAGTGCCACCTGCTCGCCAATATCCTGATGCCCATTGTAGGTATTTTGGTTTTCACCAGGACCACACCGCTCCAGACCACATAATGCTAATGTCCTATTGTGAGCCAAAGTGCTGAAGTCCAGAAGTTGGATCTGAACGATTGGCTTTCATATCAAAGCAGCATTTGACTGAGTGTGGCATCATGTGTAAAGTAGCTCACTTCTAACACACTAAAAGCTTGCCGCATTCTGCAAAATACATATCTCCACTTCACCAGATAAGTGCAGCTCTAAGAGCTTTCAAAAAGCTCAATATCATCTGGGATAAAGCATGCCAATTGATTGGCACCCTATATGCCACCATAAACATTCATTTCCTCCACCACCATTACACAGTGCTACAGTGAGAACCTTCTGCCATACAAACTGCATTACACCTCCTAGGGGAAACATTCTTGCGTGGAATCCGACCTTTCAAGACGGAAAATTGGTTATATTTTTGGAGGTCGATCATCCCAGTCCGTGGATATTATTACCGGAGTTGGTTAGGTCAGTGTCCGAGGCCCATCATCATCACCTGTTTCATCTATATCCTTCTTTCCTTCATAGGCAAGAAATAGGAATGTTGGATTATAACACCGCATTGATCAATTTAATTTGATGGTACTTTACACTTTAGGCAATAGAGAAACAGGCCCTTGGCCCATCGAGTCCACACCGACCAACAATCACCATGTACATTAGCACAATCCTACACACTAGGGACAATGTACAATTTTACTGAAGCCAAACAAGCTTGTAACTCTTCAGAGTGTGGGATCAAACTGGAGCACTCGGAGAAAACCCACGCAGTCACAGCGAGAATGTACAAACTCCATGCAGGTAGCACCGGTAGTCAGGATTGTACCAGGGTCACTGGCACTGTAAGGCAGCAGCTCTACCGCTGCACCGCTGTACCGCCCCTATGTGACAGAAGAGCAAATAATGCAGCTCATGCCTGCATGTGACAAGATCAAGACAATATTTACAAGATACAAGATACAATTTATTTGTCATTTGGACCCCTTGAGGTCCAAACGAAATGACGTTTCTGCAGCCATACATTACAAACAAATAGACCCAAGACACAACATAATTTACATAAACATCCATCACATTGCTGTGATGGAAGGCCAAAAAAACTTATCTCTCCCCTCCCCCCCCCCACCCCCCACCCCCCCCCGATGTCAGAGTCAAAGTCAAAGCCCCCGGCTGGCGATGGCGATTGTCCCGCGGCCAATAAAGCCACGCCGGGTGGTGTAAGGTCGCACACCGGGTCTTGGTGTTAGAGCCCCCGGCGTGCGCTCGCAGAGTCCCGCTGCCATTCCAAGCCGTGCGGGGCGGTGCTGTAAGGCCCCGCTCCAGGAGCTCTTCGACCCCGCAACTCGGGCTGGAGAAGTCGCCGTTGCGGGAGCCCTGAAAAGCGGTCTCCCTCCAGGGACCCGCGGGCTCCCGGTGCCGCCGTCCGCCAGACCCGCAGTTTGCAGCCTCCGAATCTCCGGAGGTCGGGGCCGCAGCAGCGCTCCACCACCACTCCACCCGCTCTGGACTCGGCCAGCTCCGCGACGGTGAGGTAGTTGGCACCAGAGCCCCCGGTCTTCTCCTGTTGGAGGCCGCTCCTCGTTGCAGCCCCAACGACAACGGAGACCCGACAAAGAAAAGGTCGGGTCTCCCGTGCAGGGAGAGATTTAAAAAGTTACCCCCTCTCTCCCACCCCCCCCCCCCCCCCCCCCCCCCCCACACACGTACCCCAACGAAAAATAACCAAAACTACATAAAAACATAGACAGAAAATAATAAAAACGCAGACGGGCTGCAGAGGCCGCTGCTGACGAGAGTCGCGCCGCCTACCGTCTTATACACTTTGAGTTCTTATTCACATCTCTTATTTTGGCAGGGATGCTAAGTGGTGAGTAATATCTGTGCTGCAAAACTGCTGGAAAAACCATCTACGACAAAATACAGTCTAAACATCAACCCTTGACATTTAATGGAGTTAGCATTACTGTCCACCTTAGGTGCCATCATTAACCAGAAACTCAACTGGATCAGCCACTTAAATAGCAACATAAAACAACATCAGAGAATGAGTATCCTGTTGTGAGTGACTCATCTCTGACACCCTAAAGGCTTCCCACTATGTACAGGGTATAATACAGGATTGTGATGGAAAGCTCCAACTATTCTCAAGAAGCTTGAGATAATTTAGGATAAAGCACACACTTGATTGGCATCCTAATCACTAGATGTTGCCATAAGTGCCATGTGCCTTTTCATGCCTTTTTTGATGAATTCACCAGGATAATGCCTTTTTCACGAACAAGTGCCTAAAACAGTCTTTTCTTTACCGTTCTGCTAAAATGTTGTGCTATTTTCTCTAGTTGTACTGTGATTACAATGATGTTTTCTATGTTAACACGTTAATATTAATGTTATTATTAACATGTTAACATAGTATAACTTACAGTGCATTGAGAAAGTATTCAGACCCCTTCACTTTTTCCACATTTTGTTACATTACAGCCTTATTCTAAAATTGGTTACAGTCATTTTTTTTATCATCAATCTACGCACAATACCTCATAATATAAAAGCGAAAACAGGTGTTTAGTAATTATTGCAAAATAATTAAAAATAAATAACTGAAATATCACATTTACGTAAGTATTCAGACCCTTTGCTGTGACTCTCAAAATTGAGCTTTGGTGCATCGTGTTTCCATTGATTATCCTTGAGATGTTTCTACAACTTGATAGGAGTCTACAAGTGGTAAAGTAAATTGATTGTACATGATTTGGAAAGGCAAACACCTGTCTGTATAAGGTCCCACAGTTGACAGTGCATGTCAGAGCAAAAAACAAGCCATGAAGACGAAGGAATTGTCTGTAGACCTCCGAGACAGGATTGTGTTGAGACACGGATCTGGGGAAGGGTATAAAACATTTTTTGGAGCATTGCAGGTCCCGAAGAGCACATTGGCCTTGGTCATTCATAAATAGAACTTAGAAACCACCAGGACTCTTCAACGAGCCTGGCCAAACTGAGAAATCAGGGGAGAGGGGCCTTAGGATAGAGACTTACTAACATATTCAGGGAGGTGACCAAGAACCCGATGGTCACTCTGACAGAGCTCCAGAGTTCCTCTGTGGCGATGGGAGAAACTTCCAGAAGGACAACTATATCTGCAGCACTCCACCAATCAGGCCTTTATTGTAGAGTGGCCAGACAGAAGCCACTCCTCAGTTAATGGCACATGACAGCCCGCTTGGAGTTTGCCAAAAGGCACCTAAATAAGATTCCCTGGCCTGATGAAACCAAGATTGAACTCTTTGGCCTGAATGCCAAGTGTCACGTCTGGAGGAAAACAGGCACCACATCACCTGGCCAATACCATATCTATGGTGAAGCATGGTGGTGGCAGCATCAAGCTGTAGGGATAGAAACATAGAAACATAGAAATTAGGTGCAGGAGTAGGCCATTCGGCCCTTCGAGCCTGCACCGCCATTCAATATGATCATGGCTGATGTTTTTTCAGCGGTAGGAACTGGGAGACCAGTCAGGATCGATGAAAAGATGAACGGAGCAAAGTATAGAGAGATCCTTGATGAAAACCTGCTCCAGAGCGTCCAGGACCTCGGACTGGGGCAGCTGTTCACCTTCCAACAGGACAACGACCTAAAGCTCACGTCCAATACAACGCAGGAGTGGCTTTGTGACAAGTCTGTGAATGTCCGTAAGTGGCCCGGCCAGAGCCCGGACTTGAACCCGATTGAACATCTCTGGAGGGACCTGAAAATAGCTGTGCATCAACACTCCCCATCCAACCTGAGAGAGCTTGAGAGGATCTGCAGAGAAGAATGGGATAAATTACCCAAATACAGGTGTGCCAGGTTTGTAGCGTGATACCCAAGAAGACTTGAGGTTGTAATCACTGCCAAAGGTGCCTCAATAAAGTACTGAGTAAAGGGTCTGAATACTTATGTAAATGTGATATTTCAGTTATTTATTTTTAATTAGTTAGCAAAAATTTCTAAACACCTGTTTTCACTTTTTTTATTGTGGGCTATTGTGTGTAGATTGCTGATAAAAATAAATGAATTTAATCAATTTTAGAATAAGGCTGTAACGTAACAAAATGTGGAAAAAGTGAAGGGAAATGAATACTTTCTGAATGCACTATATATGAAAACTTCCACCACCAGGGCAAAACCAGGGGTGCCACCATCGGTCGTTCATTCATTCGTGCCGCTGCCCGCTGGTTCAGTCTTCTCCAAGATCTATTTAAGAAAGAACTGCAGATGCTGGAAAAATCAAAAGTAGACAAAAATGCTGGAGAAACAGCGGGTGAGGAGGAATCTATGGAGAGAAGGAATAGGCATTGTTTGGGTTGAGACACTTCTTCAGACTGATATGAGGTGGGGGGGGGGGGGAGATAGAAGAAATAAGGGAATAGGCGGAGACAGTTGGACTAGAAGGAAAGATGGGAAGTGGAGGGGGAGGAAGGAGAAGACAAGGGCTATCTAAAATTAGAGAAGTCAATGTTGATACTGCTGGGGTGCAGACTACCCAAGCGAAATACCTAAGCTTGTCTTCTCACAACATTTACTGCTGGCTCCAGTCACAAATCTGAGTTTTCAAGTGATTTGTGCAAGGCAATCATTGATGCTGGAATTCCACTTGGAAATTGGAAAACAAATCTCTCCAAGGTTTTTTAGAGAAATACACAGAGGAACATATACCAAGCGAGTCATTATTATGGAAACATTATGTTGACAGCAACTTCAACATTGTTGTGCAGAAAATTAGAGATTAAGTTGCATGCAGCAACATATGGATCCCAATAGGCGAGACAACCGATGCTGTGGGGAGATATGTTACTAATGTGGTCATCTGTACACTGGAGGCAGGTCAACAATCAAAGGAGTATTTGTTGACATCAGAAGTATTGGAGAAGTCAAACAGCTCATCTATTGCTCAGTTGTTTACATATTCACTTGCTGTACTTTAGCCAGAAGGTATAAAACACAAGAATGTACTTCTGTTTGTGATTTAAAATGTTATTCCCCAAAATGTTGCATTTGACATGCTTAGCTCAAGGACTTCATAGAATTGCCAAGTACAGACGTAGCTTATTTCCAAATGTCAATCGCTTAGGCAATGTCAAGAAAATCTTCTTCAAAGTACCGTCACGTGTACAGTTGTTCAAGGAAATGACACCCGAGATTCCGCTACCTCCTCAGCCCATTTTGACTAGGTAGGGTACATGGCTCTCTGCTGCACTCTACTAAGCTGCAAATTTTGAAAAGATAAAATAAATCATCAACTGTTTTGAAGAAGAAGAATCTGCTGCAGTCAGGATCATCAGTGAAACCATGCAGAAAAAGTCCCTCCACCGCGATCTTGTGTTTATTGCTTCCTATTTTGCAAACTTCCCACAAGCAACCACTTCCCTTGAGAAACGTGGTGAAACATTAGTGAATTAACTTGCAGGTAAATGCAACAAAGTAACTGACGATATTTGTAAAGTTAGGCGATGCAGGTAAAGACACAATGAAAATGTGAGAGAGTGATTTTAGCTAACAAAGATCTTGCAAAAATACAAAACATAGCTAAAGTTCTCAAAGGTAGTTGTAATGCACAAGATATCAACATGAATATAGAGTATGTATCTTGTTTTGGGTATGCACCAGTGACTTCAGCTGGGGAAGAAAGAAGTTTTTCACAACTAAGACATTGTATGTCTTAAGGTGTTGGACAGGCTAGATGCAGGATGATTGCTCCCGATGAAGTCCAGGACAAGAATTCACAGCTTAAGGATAAGGGGGAAATCCTTTAAAACCGAGATGAGAAGAACTTTTTTCACACAGAGAGTGGTGAATCTCTGGAACTCTCTGCCACAGAGGGTAGTCGAGGCCAGTTCATTGGCTATATTTAAGAGGGAGTTAGATGCGGCCGTTGTGACTAAGGGGATCAGAGGGTATGGAGAGAAGGCAGGTACGGGATACTGAGTTGGATGATCAGCCATGATCATATTGAATGGCGGTGCAGGTTCAAAGGGCCGAATGGCCTACTCCTGCACCTAATTTCTATGTTTCTATGTTTCTAAAGCATATTCTGTCTGTCAGACGGCCTGGTTTACCACCAGATAATTTGGAAAAAGATGCTAGCAATAATATGCAACCAGGCAACTTTGGTTATTTAATGTAATATACCTTTATATTATTATTTTAAAGCATATTTTGGTGGTGGGAATAAATGCCTTTTTATTGTCAATAAATGCCTTTTTCGTGCCTTTTTTGTAATTTTATTTTGCCTTTTTGCCTGCCTATTTCACAGTTTTTTAGTGCCTATCCATCCTGGCTCTACTAATCACCATCCTAAACATTCATTTCTCCACCTCCATATACACAGTGCTACATCCTGTACCATCTACAAGATGCACTGTAGTTACTCATTCAGCCTGGTGCTTTATCTTTTTCCATCAAGGACCAGAGGAAATGATACTCTCCTAGTGGCAGCTGTAAAGGTTGCACATTTGTTTGATCCCTTAACTTTTAACCTTTACTTACCACTCTTTCAATGTTACTTGTTATTACTTGACTTCAAGGCACGGTCTAACGTTTCATAAAGTGTTGATAACACTTTTATACGCCTTAATCGGGAAAAAGATGGAGACAAGCGGGAAAGGAGGCTCCCCAAGGAAGGAACGTGGGAAAGCCACAGCCACAGCCACAACTTCTGACTAGTATTTTAGAAGTAATATCGAAAATGAATGATGAACTAAAAAATGAAATGAAAACAAGATTTTGCAGTTTGGAAGAAATGGTGAAAGGAGTTTCGAGCAAATTGAAGGAAGTTCAAGACAAGCTGATTCTGTTACAAGATGAATCTCATGAACAGAACAAACGAATTGATAACTTGCAAACCCAGGGCCAGGAGAGAGATTTGAAGATTGAAAAACTGGAACGGAGAATGAATGAAAATGCTCCAGCACTCTAGCAATACAAGATCAAAAATATGGATCTGGAAAACAGAAGCCCTCGACTGAATTTGCGAATTGCTGGTTTGCCGGAAGGTCAAGAAAGAGATAATGTTATAGAATATGCTTCTAAAATGATAAAGAAGACTTTCAACATTGAGCACTATGAAAATCTTCCATTTTTGGATAACGCACACAGGATTGGGAGGAAATCTGGTAATAAACCAAGACATTTGATTGATCAGTTTCACTTCTTGCAAATGAAAATGAAATGAAATGAAATGATTCAATTTATTGTCATTGTCAGTGTACAGTACAGAGACAACGAAATGCATTGGAGAATATTCTCCAGGCAGCAAAAAAGTTGGGCATGGTTGAATATGAAGGATGCAAGTTTTGATTTGTTCCTGATTATAGTTACGAGCTTTTGGAAATAAGAAAATCTTTCCATAATGTAACGACTGATTTGTTTAAGAAAAAGTTGCGCCCAGCCTTACTTTATCTAGCTACACTGCGTATATGACTTTTTAATGGTAACATTCGATTTTTTAACAATCCTCAAGACGCTTCCAACTTTCTGGAGGCTTATGAGGGTGAAGGGCAGTAATTGATAGCTGATTAAGTTATAATAGTAAGATTAAACGAGAACTTACCAGTTTGAAGTTTGATCTTTATTTTATGAGGAGTTACGATGAGGGATTACGTGAAGACCCCGCCAGCACGCATGCATGACATTCTTCAAAGCAGCGGTGTGGAATCACAGAAAAACACAGTAATTGAAATAAACATAGTAAAGATAAGGAGAACTAAGATACCAGTTGACCTTTATAATTGAGGGTGGGGGCGGAGGGCACGTAATCCCTCATCGTACCTCCTCATAAAATAAAGATCAAACTTCAAACTGGTAAGCTCATTTAATCTTACTACTTTATTTCGGAGTCACGTGAGTAACTACGTGAAGATTTTAAAGCTCTGTGATTTCAAACCGTGCTTCACTCACTGCCAAAGTCATCCAAGGGAGGAAGTATGTTATCGTAATAAAACATGAATCTGGTTTAAAACAATAACTATATTTATTTTAAAACAATAATAAATAAAATAATGCTCCCCTGGGCTTAAATTATATATTTGCAGAGTCTAAATTCCTCTCTGCAAATGACACAGGTTTTATAATCGGCTTGTTGTAGAACGTTTGAAAAGTCCTTCCCCGGACCATCCCGCTGTTGCCAGGATGTGGTCCAATGGCACGTCCAAATTCATAGCCGCCGATGTAGATGCTGCCCTGGTGGAGTGAGATGTGTAAATATCAGTATCCACCCCAGCAGCTCCCAATACCTGTTTGAGCCATCTAGAGATGGTTTGAACCAACACCCGACCATGTCACTTTTTGTAGCTGACCCATAGTGCCTTTTCTCTCCATCGGGGATATTTGGTTGTGTTGAGGTACTGTAGTAGATGTATCATGATACATAAACAGGGGTCAGGTGGGTATGCCCGGAATTCCATAATTAGTCCTGAAGTTCCTGGTCTGCTCTGTTTTACCAGCTCCCGGATAGTAAAAATTACTTGGTCAGATGTTATGACCACGTTGTCCAGTCTGAGTAGGTGAAGGGACTGGACCCTTTGTGCTGAGACTAAAGCCATCAGCATTGCTGTTTTTAGGGTAAGCTGTTCCAGAGTGAGGGATCTGGCTGGTGGCCATCCCCTTAGGTATGTCAGGACGACACTGACATCCCAGATCTGGGTGTACCTAATTCTAGGGGGGTTGGTATTATAGATGCCTTTCATTAATTTGGCCGGCAGCGGATGAGATCCTACGAACTGTTGTCCTAGTGCCTACCCCAAATAGGCTGACAGTGCACTCCTAGCACAATTGATTGTACTATAGCTCAGACCTTCATCGTGGCGAAGGCTGGTCAGGAACTCCACTACGTTAGTTATGGTTGCTGTGCTGTATGTTGTCCCTTTTCTTGAACAGTATGCTTCCCATTTTTTGATGCTGGATAGATATTGTTTCTTGGTGGAAAGTCGGTGAGATGCTATCATCATGTCCATGGTCCGATTTGACAATCCCAGGTCCATTAATGGTCTTTTTTTTAAATCTGCAACCCAACAGGTTTATTCTCTCACAGCATGGGTGACTCTCGCCTGTGATAGGGTGGATCAATAGATCTGGTCTGCTGGGGATGTTCATGGGTGGTTCTGTGACCATGTCAAGGACCACTGGGAACCATGGCTGTGTAGGCCAGTCAGGTACTACCAAAATATCTAAAGCAGAGTCCATCTGTATTTTGCGTAGTACCCGACTGATGAGGCAGAAGGGGGGGGGGGGGGGCATAGAAATATAGATTTCCCCAGTCCATCGCCGCTGCCTCAGGGTCTGGTTCCCAGGCCACATATGTTGATACCTGGTGATTCAGTCGGGATGCAAAGAGATCGATATCTGGTGTTCCATATTGCTTTGTAATTTCAGCAAATGTTTTGGGGTTTAACATCCATTCGGTGTTGTCATTGAATTTGCGTGACCTGGTGTCTGCCACTGTATTTAGCTTACCTGGTAGGTAAGTTGCTGATAGCCAAATATGTCTGTCGAAACACCATTGCCAGATTGTGTTGACCAGATTATCACATGATATCGATTTTATCCCACCCATATGATTAATATAGGCCACCACTGCGGTATTGTCAATTTGTAAGCGGACATGCAAATGGTGCATAGTTGAACAGTAAGTTTTTAACCCATAAAACACACCAAACATTTCCAAATAGTTTATACCCAGTGTTTGTAGTAGTGATGTAGTGTATTCTATCTACCACCCGTACTAGATATAGTATTAGTTGCGCCCCAGCCTTGTGCACTAGCATCCCTTTGTATCGTGCACGTTGGATTATTGATAATGATGGCTGGAACTATGCCAAATGTTCTCTTCCACCATGGTAACTGATATTGCTTTGGTTGTTAATTTCATGGTTCGGTCAAAATGATCTGTATGTTGTTTTAACGCATGCACCTTTGCTCTTTGTAAGTTGTGGTAATGCAAAGGTCCAAGCTGGGAAGCTGGAAATGCTGCTACTAATTTCCCAATTACTCTTGCCACTTGTCGAATAGTTGGTTGATTGGCAATCATTAATTTGTTGCGGGCTTGTGCCAATTCTGCTGCTTTTTCTTTTGGCAACGTCGGTAGGTGGCGCGACTCTCGTCAGCAGCGGCCTCTGCAGCCCGTCCGCGTTTTTATTATTTTTTGTCTATGTTTCTATGTAGTTTTTGTGTATTTTTTGTTGGGGGGGGGTGGGGGTGGGGTGGGAGGGAGGGGGGGTAACTTTTAAATCTCTCCCTGCACGGGAGACCCGACCTTTTCTTGTCGGGTCTCCGTTGTCGTTGGGGCTGCTACGAGGAGCGGCCTCCAACAGGAAGACTGGGGACTCTGGTGCCGACGACTCACCTCACCGTCGCGGAGCTGGCCGAGCCCAGAGCGGGTGGAGCGGTGGTGGAGCGCTGCTGCGGCCCGACCTCCGGAGATTCGGAGGCTGCAACTACAGGTCTGGCGGACGGAGGCACCGGGAGCCCGCGGGTCCCTGGAGGGAGGGAGACCGCTTTTCAGGGCTCCCGCAACGGCGACTTCTCCCGCCCAAGTTGCGGGGTTGAAGAGCTCCTGGAGCGGGGCCTGACATCACCGCCCCGCACGGCTTGGAATGGCTGCGGGACTTTGCGAGCGCACGCCGGGGGCTCTAACACCAAGACCCGGTGTGCGACCTTGCATCACCCGGCATGGCTTTAATGGCCGCGGGACAATCACCATCGCCAGCCGGGGGCTTTGACTTTGACTCTGACATGGGGGGGGGGGAAGAGCAGTGGAGATAAGTTTTTTTGGCCTTCCATCACAGCGATGTGATGGATGTTTGTGTAAATTATGTTGTGTCTTGGGTCTATTTGTTTGTAATGTATGGCTGCAGAAACGGCATTTCGTTTGGACCTCAAGGCGTCCAAATGACAATTAAATTGAATCTTGAATCTTGAATCTTGTTACAGACATGTGGACTGAGTTAATTGTGAATCCCATAGTCCATTGTTGTGGATGGCATCAACTTAGATTTATCTGGATGTATGACAAATCCCAACGTTTCAAGTAAATGTTTAGTAGCTAATACTGCTGAATTAGCTAATTCCAGGGTTTTGCCTATTATCAAAATATCATCAAGATATGCCATGACAATATGTTTTTGTTTTCTTAGTATTGCCAGGGCTGGTTTTAATATCTTGGTGAACAGTCTTGGGGCTGATGTTAGGTCATTAGGCAACAATTTGTACTGCCATGGTTGCCCCATCCAGTTAAACTTTAGGTAACTGCGATGATCCTTATGAATGGGTACTAAGTAGTATGCATCTTTTAAGTTGATGCATGCCATAAAGTATCCTTTGGAAATCAATTGGTTGGCAGTAACAAATGGTTCCATTTTGAAATGTATATACTTGACAAAACTATTCAATGTCGTTAAGTCAATGATGATGCGACATCCACCATCTTTTTTAGTTTTAGTAAAGATATTTGCTACGAATTCCAAAGGGTCATGTTTTGATTTTTCTATGATTCCCTTTGTATGTAGTCTCACCAGTTCTGCTTGTCCTTCACATTTTTCTTTTTGTGAGAGGGTAAATTCCCTGTGGGGTGCATGCTGAACTGGTGGCATACTTTCTTGAATAAATTCAATTTTGTACCCTTGAATACTTGTAGTATATAATTGTCAAGAGTGATAGTCCTCCATGCTTCCAAAAACAGGTGTAACCTCCCCCCTGTTAGTAAGGGCCCTGCACCTTTTATGTTCTGGAAGGAACCAGACCCACCTACCTCCATTGTTACTGGTAGAATATTCATTTCGTGGATGCGTTGGGGTACTGCCATCTGGGTTGCGTAGTCTTGCTCGTTCCGGGGCCTGCCCTCATGAGTCAAAGTGCTTTGGACTCCTCGTCCAGATATTTTACTTGTTTTGGTAGATCTTTGCCAAATAGCAGGATTTGTGGCTGTGAGGTCGGCGTTTTGCAGAGTCCTGTAAATTTGGAGTTGAGGGCAGGTCTTTTGGCTTCTTTCCGGACATTATTGATTTCATACTGTGTGGTACACAGCAGAGCCAGGGTGTCTTGTTGATTATTTATCATACCAACACCGTCCACGGAAAGAGCATATGAAGTTATAGCCGACGTCAGGAGCTTTACTATTTTCTGTAATTTTAGTTCTTGTGTTCGGATACCCAGCCCAATGTACTTCCTTGGCGGGCTTGCTCCATCTCCCGGAGCAAGTCCCGCTGGAGCATTTGCTCCATGAGCCATTCCATGCGGCCCAAATGGTCACCTCTGCCGCTCTCGGGCGGTAAGTCTTCCGGGCCGGACTCATCAGAGTAAATCAGCCGGACCGACTTCTGTTTAGCCTTGCCTCCAGCCCGCTGCGGTTGTTCGAGCTGTGCAGCTAGCGGCGCTGGGCTCGGCTGTACAGAGATTTTGTCGATGATGTGGACCGCAGCGAGTGCGGTCCTGGTGCCGCCGGTCGCCCCCCCACTGCTAAGACCCTCCTGGGCCATCGCAGCCCAACAGGGTACGACCTTCTTTGCTTGTCTTCCCTTGTTCATATTTTCTGTAAAGTGAAAGCAGAACAAGGGTTCCAAAATACGACCTCAGAGTAAGTTTACTTACTGGAGGTCCCGTTTTTAAACTTGTTGCGGAAGAGCTCATGCTCCCGTCCGTCGCTGTTGCACTGCGTGAGACGCCATGTCGCGCATGCGTGCTGGCGGGATCTTCACGTAGTCACTCACGTGACTCCAAAGTAAAATTGGAGATTTACTGTTCATATTTTGACAATATATGGTTTGGTAATGATTAAGAATTTAACTGGACGAGTTGTTTTTCTTTTATATATATTAATTTTTAAGAATTTATCCGTTAGTTTCTTTATTTTTAAAATTGAAGGAATTCGTTTTCCCCCTGACTTTAGACAAATTAAGTGAATGCAGTTCTTGTTTTTCATATTTTGACCTTGGTTTAATAATATGAAGTAGCTCTTGCTCTTCAGCTCCGCTGCCAAAATTTACTTTTTTTTTTCAAACCACAACATTGACTGTATTTTGGCTACTGAGTGGCAAATATGCTTTTATTTATGCTGGGTGCTGTTGTTAGGAGAGATAGGGGTGGGGAATGGATTAGGTAGCTAACTGATTGTCTATTGGTCATTTTCGGGCTTTACATGGGTGGGGGGGGGGGGGGGGGGGGGGGGGGGGGGGGGGGGGGGGGGGGGGGTCTTTTGTTTCTTACTTATGTCTTAAATGTCGTCACTTCTGGCTCCGCCCTAGATTTTTCTTCTTCCAGTTTCATGAACTATTAGGCTTTAAGAAATTAACCCTTTACATCTCACATGATTTTTACAAACAATATGGATAAAGTTATTAACTTCCTTTCATGGAATGTGAATGGCTTGAACCATCCCATTAATAGGAAAAACAATGTTTAAGTTCTTCGTAGACTATGTGCTCTGATTATTTTTGTTCAGGAAACTCATGTAAGGCAAGATGACAATCAACGATTCTTCAAATTTTGGAGAGGACAGCAGTTTCATTCAAATTCACAGGTTAAGGTGAAAGAAGTCTCTATTTTTATTGACTCCTCAATTCCATTTGTTCATTATGAATCAATTTCTGAACCATATGGTAGATTTTTGGTGATTACTGGTGTTCTTTACAACCAAAATGTTGCTGTGGTCAATGTTTATGCACCAAATATTGATCACCCTGAGTTTTTTTAATATTGATTTCCCCGAGTTCCTTTCCTAATTTAAATGAACACTTTTAAATAATGGGTGGAGATTTCAACTGTTGTTTGAACCCCTTGATTGACAGATCTACATCTGATCATGTGCTTCCAAATAAAGCAGCTAGTTTTATCAATTATTTTTTACTTAACTGGAATGTTAGAAGTTTGGAGATTCTTACACCCAAAAAACAAAGAATGTTTTATTTTTCATGTTTATCATAGTTATTCTAGGATTGACTACTTTATAATAGATTCTCAGCTAGCTTCATCGGTCACTGCATGTGAGTATGATGCAATTGCTATTTCTGATCACGCACCATTGAAACTATCAATCAAACTACCTGATTCCAAGTTTAGTCCTAAACAATGGCAATTTAATGCTACTTTGCTTCAAGATTTAAATGTTGTTAATTTTATTAAAGATCAGATTTCTTTCTTCTTCTTGACAAACTTTACAGAAGAAATATCCAATGGTGTCGTCTGGGATGCTTTTAAGGCAAATATTTGTGGAAAAATAATTTCATACTCCCTGAGAAAAGGTCAGGTCCTCCGTACAGGGAAAATATTTTAGAAGTTTAGATTGACTACCAAAAGTTTTACTTATTTAGGTATTAAGATTACCAAGAAACACAAGGATTTATTTAAAGCTAATTTTACGCCTTTAATTGACCATATCAAACAACAGTTTACTAAATGGTTTTACCTACATTTTTGTATTTATTTCAGACAATACCAATTTTTATTGCCAAATCTTTCTTTGATATTATTGATTCCAAAATTTCTTCATATATAACCATATAACCATATAACAATTACAGCACGGAAACAGGCCATCTCGGCCCTACAAGTCCGTGCCGAACAACTTTTTTTCCCTTAGTCCCACCTGCCTGCACTCATACCATAACCCTCCATTCACTTCTTATCCATATGCCTATCCAATTTATTTTTAAATGATACCAATGAACCTGCCTCCACCACTTCCACTGGAAGCTCATTCCACACCGCAACCACTCTCTGAGTAAAGAAGTTCCCCCTCATATTACCCCTAAACTTCTGTCCCTTAATTATGAAGTCATGTCCTCTCGTTTGAATCTTCCCTATTCTCAAAGGGAAAAGCTTGTCCACATCAACTCTGTCTATCCCTCTCATCATTTTAAAGACCTCTATCAAGTCCCCCCTTAACCTTCTGCGCTCCAGAGAATAAAGACCTAACTTATTCAACCTATCTCTGTAACTTAGTTGTTGAAACCCAGGCAACATTCTAGTAAATCTCCTCTGTACTCTCTCTATTTTGTTGACATCCTTCCTATAATTGGGCAACCAAAATTGTACACCATACTCCAGATTTGGTCTCACCAATGCCTTGTACAATTTTAACATTACATCCCAGCTTCTATACTCAATGCTCTGATTTATAAAGGCTAGCATACCAAAAGCTTTCTTTACCACCCTATCTATATGAGATTCCACCTTCAAGGAACTATGCACGGTTATACCCAGATCCCGCTGTTCAACTGTATTCTTCAATTCCCTACCATTTACCATGTACGTCCTATTTTGATTTGTCCTGCCAAGGTGTAGCACCTCACATTTATCAGCATTAAACTCCATCTGCCATCTTTCCGCCCATTTTTCCAAATGGCCTAAATCACTCTGTAGACTTTGGAAATCCTCTTCATTATCCACAACACCCCCTATCTTGGTATCATCTGCATACTTACTAATCCAATTTACCACACCTTCATCCAGGTCATTGATGTACATGACAAACAACAAAGGACCCAACACAGATCCCTGAGGCACCCCACTAGTCACCTGCCTCCAACCCGATAAACAGCCATCCACCATTACCCTCTGGCTTCTCCCATTCAGCCACTGTATATGGCAGAATAAAAATTCCAGACTAAGTTAAAAAATACTTACAGAAATCAAAAAAAGACGGTGGTTTGGCACTGCCGAACCTTAGATTCTACTATTGGGCAGTAAATGTTTGTTATTTAACTTTTTGGACAAAAGATTTAGAAGATACCCAATGTCCAGGGTGGATAAATCTTGAACGTGATTCTATTCAAGGACTGTCATTGGCTTCTATTCTAGGGGCCTCGTTACCTTTTACAATTACGAGATTGAATAAATATACGACTAACCCAATAATAAGACGTACATTTCGAATAGGGTTTCAATTTCGTAAGTTTTTTGGACTGAATGGAAGGAATTAGTAGCTTTTCATGATTTATTTTTGGATGGTTGTTTTATGTCTTTCGAACAACTCTCCAATAAATATAATTTACCTAATTCACACTTTTTTAGATATTTACAAATTAGACATTTTTTGAAGGCAACCCTTTTTTCCACTACTACATCAAACCGAAATTTTTGAAAAAAAATTACATTTGAACCCTTATCAGAAAGTATTAATAACAACTATTTATGAGTTGATTTTGAAATTACAAATAGATATACTTGATAAATTTAAGAATGACTGGGAAAGAGAACTCCAAAATTCTCTATCGAGATATGGGAGAGGATTCTTAAATTAGTTAACTTTTTACTTATTAGTTTACTTCGGAGTCACGTGAGTGACCACGTGAAGAACCCCGCCAGGACGCATGCGTGTCATATCTCTACACACATTGCGAAACGTCAGACGCGGCGGAACGACGTTCCCCCGCAGCGGCAGTTTGAAAGCCGCAACTTGCAGGTAAGAGTTTACTCTGCGGTCTTTTGTTTCCTATACCAACTACAGGTGGGGAACATGGACAAAACAAAGAAGACAAGGGCTGCGACAAAGCTGGTGAGGGAGGACCGCGGAGTAGCAGGGCAGCCAGCAGCGGCCAGCGGCACTTGGATCACCGATAATGGGATCAGCTGTGCCCGATGTCGCCTCCGCACTAGCCAGATCCATGTGGCCGGGCGGCAAGGCAAGACAAAAAACGAACAAAGTCGTGGACTCAGAGGAGTCCGACTTTGAACAACCGCGGGCGGCCAGTGACCATGAGCGCTGGAGCCGGATGGAGCGGTGTGTGGAGCATTTGCTCCAACGTGACAGATTCCGGGAGATGGACTCGGGTCACAGTGGGTTCTATGGCAAACCCACAGCAGTACCTCTTGAAGGGCTGCACAGTGCTTCTACCTCATCAGAGGGGAGCACTGTGGGTCAGTTCTGGGCTGATCTGGAAGAGGGGTCCACAGAAGGAAAGTCAAGTGTGCAGGGGGTGCAGGAACGAGAAAACCTACTGAACATGGTGTCCAATTTCATACAGCCAGACCAGACTGGTCAAAATCTGGAGCCAAAGCTAGCTGCCAGTATAGACTACATGTCTCTAAACCAGTTACAAGAACAGGCTGTACTGGACACCACATCAAGACACCTGGCACCGGGCAACTGCATATCCCTGAATGTTCCAATAGTCAGTACCTGTATATGGAAACACATTGGAATAGGAGTCAGAAGTATGGATGTCAAATTACAAAAAGTATTGAAACTCCTAACAGCAGGGATAACGGGGTTGGACAGGCTAGATGCAGGAAGATTGTTCCCGATGTTGGGGAAGTCCAGGACAAGGGGTCACAGCTTAAGGATAAGGGGGAAATCCTTTAAAACCGAGATGAGAAGAACTTTTTTCACACAGAGAGTGGTGAATCTCTGGAACTCTCTGCCACAGAGGGTAGTTGAGGCCAGTTCATTAGCTATATTTAAGAGGGAGTTAGACGTGGCCC
The DNA here is from genome assembly GCF_028641065.1 of Leucoraja erinaceus. Classification (NCBI taxonomy): domain Eukaryota; kingdom Metazoa; phylum Chordata; class Chondrichthyes; order Rajiformes; family Rajidae; genus Leucoraja; species Leucoraja erinaceus. The sequence goes on from NW_026576578.1 coordinate 18,881, forward strand.
TTGTGGCTAAGGGGATCAGGGGGTATGGAGAGAAGGCAGGTACGGGATACTGAGTTGGATGATCAGCCATGAACATATTGAATGGCGGTGCAGGCTTGAAGGGCCGAATGGCATACTCCTGCACCTAATTTCTATGTTTCTATGTTTCTAACAGCATTTGCCCGCACAGTGGATGACAAGGACATGTCCCAGAACCAACAAGATGCACTGGCACTACTCTGCAACAGTCAACATGAGATAAACAACATCAGGAAGAGTGCCATTCAACCCACACTAAACCCAAAATTCACGGGACTGTGCAAACCTGGGAACACAAAACCACCAATATTATTATTTGGAGGAAACCTATCAAAGCAAGTCAAGGAGCTCGATGAGGAAGCAAAAACCCTGGGACTAATAAAAGGGACTCCATCAAAAACCCACTACAGCCAAAGACAGCACCCCTACGCACCCACCAGCAGAACAAGACTGACTGGTGAAAGCTCGAAGGCCCAGTACTCAAAACATGTCTTTTGTAGGCCATGGCCCAGGCCGGCCTTCTTGGAAGATGCGTGGATCTCCAACGCCAACCAAACCACAAATCCAGACACCAGCGCAGCAACATCAGCGAAGAACCTACAAGAAGAAGTAAACCTGCCACTGGTAACTATGGAGGTAGGTGGGTCTGGTTCCCTACAAAATACAGGGAGCATGGAGGTTGGGGGGAGATTACACTCCTTTCTGAATGCATGGAGCATGTTAACACCCAATACTTACATCTTAAGCAGTATCCAGGGATATACAATAGAATTTATACACAAGTACAGCCCTCCAGTTCAACATATACCGAACTAAATGTTCGCACCTTCTGGTAAAGAAATCAGAAGCGCAAGCTGAACTGGAGCTGCTTTACGTAAAAGGTGTAATTGAAAAAACTCAACACGAACCATTAGAATTCGTGTCCAATATATTTACCAAAATCAAAAAATGATGGTGGTTGCCGCATCATCATAGATCTGACCAAATTGAATACATTTGTACAATATATTCACTTCAAAATGGAAACCTTTGTTACTGCTAAACAATTAATTTTCAAAGGACACTTCATGGCCAGCATCGATTTAAAAGATGCTTACTATTCAGTGCCTATACGAGGTGACCACAGATTTTACTTAAAATTCAACTGGATGGGACAGTTGGCAGTATAAAGCACTGCCAAATGAGTTATCATCAGCCCCCAGGCTGTTCACAAAAATTTTGAAACCAGCCCTAGCGTTTCTACGGAAACGAAAACACATGGTCATGGCATATTTAGATGACATGTGGGCAAAACTTTGGAATTGGCCAAACAAACTGTAACAACCACAAAACAGTTATTTGAAAAACTGGGGTTTATTATCCATCCAGTTAAATCTCAACTAACGCCTTCCACTACTATAGACTATTGGGGTTCACCATTGACTCAGTCCACATGTCGGTGACTTTGCCTAAGGGAAAGGCTAGAGATTTATTTGAGGCTTGCAATAACCTCATTGACATCAGCAAACCATCCATCAGATTGGTAGCAAAAGTAATTGGCAAAATGGTGGCTGCCTTTCCAGCCACACAATTTGGACCTTTACATTACCAAAACTTACAGAGAGCAAAAATACAAGCACTCAAAATCAATGCAGGTCACTTTGACAGACCTATGAAACTACCAATCAAAGCTAAAATTGAACTAAAATGGTGGATCGATAACATCTGGCTTTGTTCAATCCAATCATTGTCAGTAACCCTTCTATGGCACTACAAACTGATGCCAGTGCACTTGGGTGGGGAGCCACCAATACCACCTCCAGCTGTGGAGGTAGATGGGCTGCTCAGGAGGCATCATTATTACTCACACTGGGTATAAACTACCTGGAAATGTTGGGTGCATTCCATGGCCTAAAGTCATATTGTACTGGGTCATATCACCAGCATGTTAGACTACAGATAGACAATACCACCGTGGTAGCATACATTAACCACATGGGTGGAAACAAATCGACATCATTTGACAATCTGGCTACTACAATTTGGCAATGGTGTATCCAGAGAGATATTTGGATATCAGCTACTTACCTACAAGGAAGACTAAATTTAGTGGCAGACACTAGGTCACGCAAATACACCGAATGGATGTTGAACAAAAAAGTATTTGCTGATATTACAGCAAGATATGGAACACCAGATATCGATCTATTCGCATCCAGACTTAACCACCAGTTATCAAATTATGTTTCATTGGAACCAGACCCTGGGGCAGCTGCGACAGATGCATTTTCGCTGCATTGGGGGAAATTATTTATTTACGCATTCCCGCCTTTCTGCCTCATCAGTCGGGTATTAAGGAAAATACAACAAGACTCTACGTCTGGTATTTTGGTAGTACCCAATTGGCCTACTCAACCATGGTTCCCAGTGGTACTGAACATGGTATTAGATATGTGGTATCACCATCCCACATAGACCAGGTTTATTGCTTCGTCCCGTAACAAGGGTTAGCCACCCATACCATAACCATTTGAACTTATTAATTTGTAAATTTAAAAACATCTCTACTACAACTGGGATTGACGGACCGAACAGTGAACATGATCTCGGCGGCCCAAAGACAGTCAACCAAAAAACAGAATCTGGTCTATATCAGGAAGTGGGAGATGCATTGTCACAAAAACAACATCATCCACAGAGACATGAACATCCCGTCTGTTCTGGAATATCTGGCAGGCCTCCACTATGATGAGGGGCTCAGTTATAGTGCCATCAACTGCGCCAGAAGTGCCCTATTGACATACCTATGGCAGGGGACAGAGCGTTACTCTGTTGGGACTCACCCACTGGTAACAAAACTTATGAGGGGAATTTTTAATACTAATCCCCCAAGAACCAGGTACTCCCAAATATGGGATGTAAGTATTGTCCTGAAGATGCTCAGGAATTGGTCTCCAGCAACAGCTCAGTCCCTACACAGACTGACATTAAAAAGAGTCATGCTAATGGCATTGGTCACGGCACAGAGGGTACAGTCACTGCATAAACTAAGACTGGACAACATGACTTCCACATCTGAAAATATTACATTTCATATTTATGAATTAGTCAAGCAGAACAGACAGGGATCAGCAGGCCTCAATATACAATTTAGGTCATACCCAACAGATGACCGTCTCTGTATAGTAAGACATTTGTCGTTATACATGGAGAAAACAAAAATCATAAGAGGCAATGAGAAGGCACTTTTGGTGAGCCACAAGCAATCACACAAAAGAGTGACGGTCCAGACCATCTCAAGATTGCTGAAACAGGTGCTAACACAGGCTGCGGTGGATAGTAATATTTTAAAATCTCATTCCACCAGGGCTGCAGCTACATCGGCAGCGATACAGTTGGATGTACCGATGCACCAAATCCTCAAAGCAGCAGGATGGTCAGGAGAAAAAACATTCCAACTATTTTACAACAAACCAGTAATGAAACCTGGAACGTCTGCAGAATCAATTTTAAGTTCTGTAATTTAATTTAAACCCATAAAAAGGGGTTATAATTTTGTGTTAATAAATTTTATGATTTCAATGTCGAATTCATGTCTAAATTATGTTGACACAATTCCTCCTACAGTCATCAAGGCAGATGTGATGCATGGACTCGTTTCCACGGCATGAAATCACAGAGCTTTAAAATCTTCACGTAGTCACTCACGTGACTCCGAAGTAAAATAGTAAGATTAAACGAGAACTTACCAATTTGAAGTTTGATCTGTATTTTATGAGGAGTTACGATGAGGGATTACTTGCCCTCCGCTCCCACCCTTGATCATATACTCAACTGGTATCTCTTCTCTAATCTTACTATGTTTAGTCATTACAGTTATCTGTGATTTCACACCGCTGCTTTGAAGAATGACACGCATGCATCCTGGTGGGGTTCTTCATGTAATCCCTATCTTGTTAAAACTAAGACCTGTGAATTTTTACATACTTATATAAAAAATAACAACATAGCTGATGTTTGGAGAATAGCAAATTGTAATTGTAAATCTTTATTGTCATTTCCTGAGTATTCGCATACTCAGAGGAAACAAAAAAAACGTTTCTCGACCAGTGTCCATTCAGTTTTCGTTACAAAATAAATAGCAATTAAAGTTAAAATACATGTCATGAACAATTTAACCCTCTAATAACATTCAATAACATTCAACAGCCGTTCCGACTGGCAGCGGGGTGTTTGTGCGCGATACTTGGCAGGGGGGAAAGTTCATTTAACAGTCTTATAGCCTGTGGGAAGAAGCTGAGGAGCATCCTGCTGGTTTTGCAGCTGATGCTCCTGTACCTCTTCCCAGATGGGAGGATGGTGAAAAAGTCATGCGATGGGTGGTAAGGGTCTTTGATGATGGAGATGGCTCTGTTGATGCATCTCTTCTTGTATATGTCCAGCAGGAAGGGGAGTGGAGCACCAATAATCCTGCTTGCGGTCTTCACTATCCTGTCCAGTTGGTGACGTTCGTACGCCTTGCAGCTCCCGAACCAGGAAGTGATGCCGTATGTCAGTGTGCTCTCAACAGTCCCCCTGTAAAAAGTCCGTAGGTGTGTGGTGGGGAGGCCTGCTTTCCGTAGTCTTCGGAGGGGGTGAAGTCGCTGCTGGGCTCTCTTGACCAGAGCTGTGGTGTTGGCCGTGGACGTCAGGTCATCAGACAGGTGTAGTCCTAGGAACTTCATGCTGCTGACCCTTTCCACATCAGCTCCGTCATGAGCAAATCCAAGTAGTAGGGAATATTCATTTTACTCATCAGTTCATAAAACTTATTCACAAATTGACTATTTCTTATTGGACACAAAATTAATCCCGTATACGAATAAACCATCATATCATAATAGTATTATTTCTGATCATTCAGCATTGACTTTTATACTTAAAATTGAGGGAATGCCGGGTATAAAACCGTTTTGGAGATTCAACGCACACATATTAAATAACCCGCAGGGCTATGAGTATATAAAAGAACAAACAAATTTTTTTTTTGAAATAAATGATATGCTGGGTATTTCTGCACCGCTATTATGGGAAATCTTCAAGGCATATATTCGCGGCATCATAATCTCTTACCAAAGTTTTCAAAATAAGGAAAATAAAAGAGAACTTCAGCGGATAGAACAGGAAATAAAATTACTAGAACTGGACAATGCAACTGACCCAACCATAGATAAGCATAATAAGATAACTTTATTGAAATATAAAATCAATAGAATACTATCGGCAAGAGTAATAAGATTATTCCAAATTACAAAACAAGCACACTTCGAATTTGGGGATAAGCCACATAAATTACTTGCGAGGCAACTGAAGCAACAAGAAAAGGAAAAAAAAACTATCACTAATATTAAATCGGATAAGGGTGAGTTTCTAACGCTGCCAAATGATATTAATAAGTTTGCCCAATTTTATCATAATTTATATACATCTAAAATAAATACAGATGTTAGTAAAATTACAATTTTTGAGATAATTGCAATCTCCCAAAATTGGATAGTTTAGAACAAGAGCAATTAGGAGCACAGATTACTAGTGAAGAAATAAAACAAATAAAAAAACTCACTGAAAAATGGGAAGACCCCAGGACCAGATGGTTTTAGTAATGAATTTAATAAAAGATTTCAGGAGTCAATTGTACCAAGATTATTCAATTTATACAAGCAGGCTTATACCGAAAATAAACTACCAGAAACCCTAGCAGAAGCAACAATAACGCTTATACCAAAAAAAAGATAAAGATTTAGATGAACCGGGTTCTTATAGAGCTACGTCACTTCTAAATACGGATCAGAAAATTTTAGCAAAGATTCTAGCTAGAAGACTAAATAAATATATTAACAATTTAATAAATATAGATCAAACGGGATTTATACCCAAAAGACAATCATTTAATAATTTGAGAAGGCTTTTCAATATAATGTACTCTCACAATGAGGACAATGAAGATATTTCAGTTGTTACGCTGGATGCAGACAAGGCATTTGATCAGGTAGAATGGCAGTATTTATACAAGGGTACTCCAAAAATTAATACGGGAGAGAATTTTATTAGATGGATTAAACTACTTTACGATAGACCTACGGCAAGAATATTAACTAACAATATGCTATCTCCAAAATGTTACTTATCATGGGGTAATAGGCAAGGTTGTGCCTTATCACCATTGCTATTTGCCCTTATGACAGAACCGCTGGCCGAAAAGATTAGAAATCACCCGAATATTCACGGATATAACACTAAGGACTCAAAGAATAAAATTTCATTATATGCTGATGATATCTTTTTATATATCACTAATACACAAACGAGTATACCCACATTATTAACGTTAATTGAAGAATTCGGCTCTTTTTCAGGATATAGAATTGGAATAAAAGCGAAATTATGTCTTTAAAACCACAGGATTCGAGACACTTACTAAAATTCCCCTTCAAAATTGCAACAGAAAAATTCAAGTATCTGGGTATTCAAATTACGTGAAGACACAAATTATTATTTAGTGCCAATTTTATGCCACTATTAAATAAACTAAATGATATGATTAAATTTTGGAAAACACTCCCGCTCTCATTGATAGGTAGAATTAACGCTATAAAAATGACTTTCTTACCACAATTAATATATTTATTTCAAGCGATCCCAATATATATTCCAAAATACTTTTTCAAAAAACTAGATTCTACTATCACTAATTTTATATGGGATTACTGGGCACACAGAATTCAACGAAAGCATTTGTGTAAACCTAAAGAAGTTGGGTGTTTATCATTACCTAACTTTATGTATTACTACTGGGCAGTGCATATTAAGAACATAATGTACTGGTTGGATAGTTCCACTCAGCAGTTGGAGTGGATAAGAATGGAGAAGAGGAGTGCTATCCGCACGATATAGGAACAATCTTGCTCTCACCGATAAAATTGAATAGTATAATATATAAGAAGAACCCAATTATTCACAATACAATAAGAATTTGGAAACAAATAAAAGTATCCTTGAAATTAAATAATCTATCAGTACTAACCCCACTATTGAACAACCCCGCTTTCAAACCATCTCTCATCGATAAAACTGGGGATTAGGAAAGTAGGGGATATGTATGAATTGGGCAAACTGTTATCATTTCAACATTTAAAATTAAAAGTTAAACTGAAGGATAATCAATATTTTAAATATATACAGATATAGAATAGTTTATTTATTGTCATTGTAACATGAACCATGTACAACTAAATTTACAAATGTCAGCCAGTCAGTGCACCATTCAAACATTTCTACAAAGCTAACGATACATACAAGATAAAATATTAAAAGATAAACAACTAAAATAAATATCATGAAAATAGCACGCATAAACACCCAACCCTCCATCCTTCTGTTGATTTCACAGTGTACCACAGTCCCTTAGTCAGTATCGCCCCTGCGTTCCTTGGCAGCTACATTTAGTTCTTTTATAGCAATGGGGTAAAAACAGTTTTTTAGTCTGTTCGTCCTTGTCCTTGTAGATCTGTCCCGTCTGCCTGACGGCAACAGTTCAAACAGGGAGTGTCCGGGGTGGGAAATGTCCTTATGTGACTTTATGTGACTTTATGAAGATATGTGACTTTATGAAGAAATATATACATAGATTTCAAACTATATTTTTAGACCCTTTAGAAGAAGCAATGAATATTAAGGCTGATTCACAAAAACTAATATCATACTTTTATAATAATATATTAAATAGAGAATTGCCCTCAACAGAAGCACTAAGAGAAGATTGGGAACATGAGCTAATGATAAAGATCTCGAAGGATAGATGGGAAAAGTATCTGATGAACGCACATAATTGTTCTTTTAATGCAAGACATAATTTAATTCAATTCAAATTATTACGTTGACTATATTATTCAAAAACGAGGTTGAATAAATTTTATCCAAACGTCTCTCCCAGATGCGATAAATGTTTGTTTCAAAACGCTAATATAACACATTCATTTGTAGGATGTACAAAGTTGAATAAATTTTGGAGCGATATATTTGATATATTTACAAAGCTTTTCAAGTCCACAATAGAACCTAAAACGGAATGGATTATATTTGGAATAATAGTAGAAGATATCAATTTAAATAAACACCAAAAAGTTTTTTTTTTAAATTATGGGTTAATAATTGGAAAGAAATTGATACTTAAATTTTGGAAAAATACAACCATACCAACTGTTAAAATGTGGATTAGGAATATGATGGACATAGCACGCCTTGAAGAAATGAGACTCCGACTAATAGATAAATATGACCAATTACTAAGGAGTTGGTCTCCTTTCATCGACTTTTTGGAATTTCTCTTTAAAGGGGCCTTCTCTCCTATTTCTACTTTCCACTTTTTCTTTTTTTTAATATACACACTTCACGTTTTTCTATTCTCTACCATCTATTTTTCCTCTTTTTCCCCTTTCTATTGTTTTCTTTTTCTTAGAAAAGAAAAAAAAAGAAAGAAAAAAAAAAAATAATAAGTTAGCTAGTTTTTATGGTCATATAAATCCAACCTGTGACAGATGTAACTCTGAAGTGGCCTCACTGACCCATATGTTTTGGTCCTGCCCACTTTTGGAAAAATATTGGAAAGACATGTTTGATACTATTTCTGTAGTTTTAGGTATTGATTTACAACATCCTATTACTGCAGTTTTTGGGCTACCAATGTTAGATTCTATTCAATTGTCCCGTTCCGCCCAACGGCTGGTAGCTTTTACCACGTTAATCGCCAGACGATCTATTTTATTTATAGATGGAAAGACTTTAACCCTCCGACCATACTCCATTGGTACTCTGAAACTATATCATGTTTAAATTTAGAAAAAATCATGAGTGACCCCTTGGTTAAATTTGATAAGACTTGGGGAAGAATTATTCAACATTTTCACACAATATAAATTGCTCCCTCTCCAACCGTTATAAAAATTATTTTACCTTTATATGGTGGAACGGGCTTGACGACAAACAGGGACTGAAATTGTCGAAATTCTCAGCTCAGATTCTGTTTTGCTTTTTTTTTTCTAGTTTAGCGGGGGTTTTGTTTCTTCCTTTTGTCTCTTATTTTAAACAAGAGGACATGACTTCAGAATTAAGGGACAGAAGTTTAGGGGTAATATGAGGGGGAACTTCTTTACTCAGAGAGTGGTAGCGGTGTGGAATGAGCTTCCAGTGGGTGGTGGAGGCAGGTTCATTGGTATCATTTAAAAATAAATTGGATAGGCATATGGATGAGAAGGGAATGGAGGGTTATGGTATGAGTGCAGGCAGGTGGGACTAAGGGGAAAAAAAATGTGTTCGGCATGGACTTGTAGGGCCGAGATGGCCTGTTTCCGTGCTGTAATTGTTATATGGTTATATGGTTATTTTTCTTTTTTTCTTTTTGTTTATATATAAGTTTTCTTTTAAACATTGAACTATATTTACATAGAGACCGGGAGGTCTATATTCAATGTGTATTTTGATACTGGACTCATATTAGGTTATACCTGTTATTAATGTAATCCTGATCGCTGTGTATCAATATCATTGTTATGTTTATCATTATTCTTTTTGTTTTGTTTTTAGTTTTGTTTTGTTTTTTTGGAAAAAATACTAATAAAAAGATTTTAAAAGAAAGAACCAGAGGACATAGTTTTAAGGTGAGGTGGGAAAGATTTAATAGGAACCTGAGGGGTAACAATTTCATACAAATGGTGTGGATGTATAGAACAAGCTGCCAGAGGCGGTAGTTGTGGCAGGTACTATCACATTGTTTACAAAACATTTGGACAGGTGCATGGGTAAGACAGGTTTAGAGTGATATGGGCCAAATGCAGGCAGGTGGGACTAGTGTAGATGAGATATGTTGGTCAGTGTAGGCAAGCTGGGCCAAAGGACCTGTTTCCACTCTGTATGACTATATAAAAAGGTCAAAATAAAACAAACACATGATAATACAACTGTTTGCAGGATCTCTTCCAGGTCACACACCATCTTGATTTGAAAATATATATTGATGGGCCTACAGTGTTAGATTGGATATAAATCATGGAAATCCCATAAACAGCACAATGTGAGCATTGTGACCAGAAGGACTGCATTGATAGCTCACCATCATCTGCTCAGGAGCAGTTAGAAATGGCCAATAAATGTTGATCTTACTGGTGATTCCCAGGTGCTGGAAAAGACGTCCTTGATTATGCTAGTGGCCTTCCTGAGGCAGCATGAAGTGTAAATTGAGTCAATGGAAGGGAGGTCGTGTTGCATGATGATCTGGGCTGTGTCCACAACTCTGCATAGTCCTTTCAAAGAACTGGGACAGGTCCTCTAGTAAAAGATTTCCATCCTGGCTATTAAACACTATTAAAGTATAATTTAAAATCTTTTAAATTGTGATTTTATAGCAAGTAAAATTATACTGGTGCACAGCACTTTCGATGATTTCCTATGTGGGTTTGAAAGGAAATGTTTAACTCAGTGCCAGACCATCACACAAACAAAACTCCCTTCCATTGACTTAATCTACACTTCATGCTGCCCTGGCAAGGCCACCAACATAATCAAGGACAAGTGTCATCCTGGTCACTCCCTCTTCTCCCCTCTCCCATCAGGCAAGAGGTACAGAAGTGTGAAATCACACATCTCCAGATTCAGGGACAGTTTCTTCCCAGCTGTTATCAGGCAATTGAACCATCCTCTCACCAACTAGAGAGCGGTCCTGACCATCTACCTTATTGTAGATCCTTGGACTGTCTTTATTAGGACTTTACCAGAATTTATGTTGTACTAAATGTTATTCCCTTTATCCTGTATCTGTACACTGTGGACGGCTTAATTGTAATCATGTATAGTATTTTCGCTGACTGGATAGCACGCAATAAACAAGCATTTCACTCTAGCTCAGTACAAATGACAATAATAAACTAAGCTAAACTAGAGGATAATTAACTTCAGAGTCAATCTGAATTAGTTAATATAATACAGATCAGAAAATTGCACAAAGTTGTCACTTCCTCTTGCACCTGAACTGAGCAGTGAAACTCCAGCCAACCCTGCTGGAGCTTAGCGAGGATGATGCTAAATCTGCTTCATTGGCAATTTTCTGCAAGAATTGTGTCAATTCTAACAAATTTACAGATGGTAGGAATCACAGCAAACAGTTAAACCACCTGTGGTGTGAGCCTTGTGTTCAAAATATATTTTTGTCTATTTATATTGAGAAAGGCTACTACACTCCTGTTTGAGTATTAATACCAAATGTACACCGCTCACAGAACAGTTACAGCATGGGAGATGTCCATTCAGCCAGGTGAGCCAGATGCCCATTCAACCCGAGTCTGAAGAAGGGTCTCGACCTGAAACGTCACCTATTCCTTCGCACCATAGATGCTGCCTCACCTGCTGAGTTTCTCCAGCATTTTTGTCTACATTCAACCAACTCTAGTCATCCAGATAGACTCACACATCCAACCTTTCTCCATGGCCCTGCAAGTTCTTTCCTTTATTAGCATGCAACTAAAAGCATTTCACTGTACCTCGGTACACATGACAATAAACTAAGCTAAACTTTCAGATACCTAACTCCATCTGGAATGTGACAATTGGATCTGCCTCCACCCATTTCCTCTGCAATACATTACAGACACCAAACATTCACTGTGTGAATCAAAATATTAACTTTGCTTCCTTTGTCATTCTACATTCTCTGGTACCTGAACCCTTTACCAATAGGACCAGCTCCCCCATTTATTTTTTAATGTTTCCATCAGAACTGTGGAAGTTTTAAATGTTTCCACTGCAGTGGGGATAGACACAAAATGCTGGAGTAACTCTGCGGGACAGGCAGCATCTCTGTAGGGAAGGAATATGTGACGTTTGGGTTGAGACCCTTCTTCAAACTCAGGTTGAATGGGCATCTTCTCGACTCGAAGATTTACCCATTCCTTCTCTCCAGAGATGCTGCTTGTCCCGCTGACTTACTCCAGCATCTTGTGTCTCCCTTCAGTGCAAACCAGCATCTGCAGTTCCTTCCTACACATCCTTGCAGTGGTCTACGTTCTGAGGAGGAGAGCCTATATATACTCACGGGTCAAATGGCCTCCTATATTGTAAGAAAATGTGACACTCAAGCTTCTCCGGTCTTTTCAATCTAACATTCGTCATCTCTGGAATTATTTCAGTAAATCTCTGCTGCACATCCCCAAAGGGTTCAAATTTTCCATGATAAGTGATGCAAAATTTGCATGCGGTTATTTATGGCTGAGTCAATTTATAAATAAAGGTTGATTATTGCTTCCCTACCATTGTGTTTCTCTATGTTTCTCTTTGTGAAGCTCAGGATCAAATGTGTTCTGCTAATTAATTTCTCAGCTTAATCCAACATTTCAATTGTTTTCTGGGGAGCATCGGAGACCGAGAAGAGACATAATTTAAGTTTAGAAAATTATAAGAAGCATAGATAGATTAAACAGTCAGAACTTTCTCCCAGGGTGGAAATGTCGAAAACTAAAAGGCATAGCTTCAAAGTCAGAGGGAAAATATTGAAAGGAGATGTCCAGGACAATTGTTTTACACAGAGAGTGATGAGTGGCTGAAACGTGCTGCCGTGGGTGGTGGCGAAAGCAAATAGGATAGTGCCATTTAAAGGGTCTTTTAGATACGCTCATAAATGTGCAGTAAACATTCACATCTCTGTTATTGTACTCCTTTTAAAATAGGATGCCCCAGTTTATACTGCTTCTTCTCAATATATAAAATGTAACTCTTCATGATTATCACATTAAATTTCATCAGCCTCCCTATCCGCCCTTTCCACAAGGTTGTCCAATTCCCCTTGAAGTCTATTACGATCTCCTCACAGTTCACTGCTCCCTGCGATTTGTGTGACATGCAACATTGGAAATTATGTCCTATACACCGAGGTACATTAGTACATATTAAGAAAACAATGGTTTTTAGTTCAACCCCTATGGATCTTCCATTCCTCACATCTATTAAACATTTGAACAACTATCCTGTTATCCAATTTTCTAACCATGCTGTTATAGTCCTTTTCACTTCATGTCTTTCAGTTTTGATGATTAGCCTATAATGGAAAACCTCATCAAATATATTTTGCAATTCCATACATAGCAAATCAATCACATTTCCTTCATCAACCCTCTTAATCATAAAGCTCTATCAAATTGGTTGAAATCCATGATGGCTTTCTCTAACCATCCCACACTAAATTGTTAAATTTCCATGCTAGAAAAATCATGCAATTTTCTGGCATTTTTAGAAAATTGGATAACAGGGTAGTTGTTCAAGAGCTTAATGGATATGAGGACAGAGTGACTGCTCCTTTCCTCCACAGGCAACAATATTCATAAACCCTTTAGCCTTATTCCACAACCCTCTTACCCTACCCTTGCTAAATATCGGGCAGGATTGCTCTTCACCCAGACTGTGTCCAAGACCTGCAGTCATACTAACGTTTCACAGCCATGTCGTTTTTATTGTCCTTCTGGTCTCACTGTCTCAGTTGTTTGGCAGCGCAGCTGGTAGAGTTACTGCCTCACCACTCCAGTGAATAGGCTTCAATGCTGACTTCTCATGATGTTGGGTGTCTGGAGTTCGTATGTCCTCTCTATGACCATGAAGGTTTCATTCAAGTACCCTCACATCCCCAAAGACCTGTTAGGTTGATGTGTTAATTGGTCATTGTAAATTGCCCTGAGTGTAAGAGGTTGGCAGCACTGATGGAATGGATTTGTGATGACAGGTTTCAGAGACAATTGGTGTTAGAATGGGTGGGCAGGGGTTGTATTGCTCTCCGCTGGCATAGACTCGATGGGCTGAACAGTGTTTTTCCTGCCGAAATGGGGTTCAAATTCACTGCAACTGCAACGTTCCAATCGATCGCGTCCCACAAAATCCCACTCGCAAAATGATAAAAATTCCCATTAATTTACGGGAATTAAACATTAAACTCCTTCCATTTGGCCTCTAAATTCATGGCAATGAAAATGAAAAATCATGTTATATTGTGAACTATTGTGTGAATGCTATTTGGACACTTAGGCTATTTAAAAATGTTAACCTTTTCTTAAGAATTGGATAGATGTTAATATATAGTAATTGAATTTTGTAATTAGCTACAATTAGGTAACTAACTAATTATATGATTTAATTTCAGGTCATCCAAGTAAGATTGTTTCATATTTGTTTCAGAATGCTTCAATCTATAATAACTGCAAATTTCATTCAATTCTCTTAAATTTTAAGAAAGTTATGGGCTTTTGACTATCCTCGATCACAGCTTTTGAGTTAAGTCAATGGAAAAGCAATAGGGAACAAGATATTAATTTCATAGTATGAAAATGGTCATAACTTTTTAATACTGAAGATATGAAAGTGAATTAGGTGTCAAATTAAACTTATTTTTATGCTTTATCTGGTGGAATAAATTGCAGACTTGATTTTTAAAATCTCAAAATTTTGTAACATTGCTACATACATTGAAAGTTGCAAATCTCAGAAAACACTAAACATTAATTATAATAAAACATTAATGATAAAACACCATTGATCAAGCATTTGAACCAACAAAATACCAGATCAAAGGGCAGCTACAGATTTTTGGCTGTTGAGTAGAGCAACTACTCGTGGATAAAAACTGATTTATGTCTGGCTGTGGCAGCTTTGACAGTACGGACTCACCTTCCAGAGGGAAGTGATTCAAAGAGTTTGTGGCCAGAGATGATCTTGCCCGCTCACTTCCTGGCCCTTGCAGTGCACAGTTCATCAATGGAGGGAAGGTTGCAGCCAATAACCTTCTCTGCTGATCGGACGATTTGCTGCAGCCTACAGGTGTTGTGCTTGGTGGCTGAACCAAACCAGACCATGATGGAGAAGGTGAGGACAGACTCTACGATGGCTGGGTAGAATTGGACCATCATTGCCTGTGGCAGATTGTGCTTCCTCAGCTGCCGTAGGAAGTACATCCTCTGTTGTGCCTTTTTGACTGTGGAATCAATGGTAGCCCCCCACTTAAGGTCCTTAGAGATGATGGTTCCCAGGAACTTAAATGACTCCACAGATGTGACTGTGGTGTTGTTGATGGAGAGTGGGTTGAGGGGAGGGGGAGCTCTCCTAAAATCTACAATCAATTCCACTGTCTTAAGAGCATTGAGCTCCAGGTTGTTGTGATGGCACCAGGACACCAGCTGTGACACTTCCTGTCTGTAGGCAGATTCCTCCCCATCCTGGATCAGTCCAATCAGGGTTGTGTCATCCGCAAACTTGAGAAGCTTGACAGAGGTGGAGGTGCAGTCGTTGGTGTAGAGAGTAGAGGAGAGGAGAGAGTACGCAGCCTTGCGATGCTCTTATGCTGAGTGTTTGCGCATCCGAGATGTGCATTCCCAGCCTCACATGCTGCTTCCTGTCTGTCAGGGAGCTGGTGATCCACTGGCAGAGTGGTTCAGGTACAGTCAATTCGGATAGTTTGGAGTGTAGTAGCTCTGGCACAATGCTGTTGAATGCAGAGGTCAAATCAACAAACAGGTCCCCTGGCAGTCTAGGTGCTGGAGAAAGAATTGCAGGCCCAGGTTGACTGCATCATCCACAGATCTATTGACCTGCTATGCAAACTGCATAGGATCCAGCAGGGGGATCGTGATATTTTTCAGCTTGGCCAGCACAAGCCTTTCGAGTGTCTTCATGACTACAGAGGTCAGTGCAACAGGCCTGTAGTCATTAAGGCAAGTAATCCTTGCCTTTTTGGGTACAGGGACAATAGTGGAGACTTTGAAGCAGGCAGGGTCAGTACATGTTTGCAGGGACTGGTTAAAAATGTCTGTATAGACCGGTGCCAGCTGTTTGGTACAAGATAGAGGGACAAACAGTCAGGTCCTGGAGATTTCCATCTTTTTTGTCTGCTGAAAAGGCTCTCCAACTCTATTTTTATTGATGAATAAGTGATGTTTTGCAGCAAAGAGGGTGTGGGTGATTGAGTGTGAAGTGGTGATTGGAGGGGGGGTGGGTGTAGAAGGACCTTGTCTTTGCAGACTGAGGTCAGGCTCTGAGTGGGTGTGGTGTTGTTTAGGGTGGGAAATGGTCCAGTCTCTTCTTACTGGAGTCTTGCCTTAACTAGGTGTGAAGTGGTGAATGGGAAGGAGAGGGTGCAGGATCCATTCTTTGTAGACTGGGGTTGTGCTCTGTTGCTTGGGGAGGGGGTACTAGGGTTACGTTTCTGATTTTCAAACCTGTAGTAAAACTCATTCAGGTCGTTGGTCAGCTGACGATTGTCCAAAGAGCGGGGAGCTTTCCTCTTGTAGCTGGTAATTTCTTGCATGCCCTTCCAAACTGAAGAAGAGTCACAAGCTGTGAACTTGATCCTGAACTTCTCAGAGTGGCAGCCCTGATTCCCCTTCTCAGCTTGTACTTGGCCTGCCTGTAGAGGTCTGCATCCCCGTTCCTGTAGACCTTCTCTTTGGACCGTCGGAGCTGTCTGAGTTCTGCAGTGAACCTGGGCTTTTTGTTGTTAAACCATGTTCGGGTCTTCATTGGAATACAACTGTCCTTGCAAAAGCTGACATAAAAACATAGAAACATAGAAACATGGAAAATAGGTGCAGGAGTAGGCCATTCGGCCGTTTGAGCCTGCACCGCCATTCAATATGATCATGGCTGATCATCCAACTCAGTATCCCGTACCTGCCTTCCCTCCATACTCCCTGATCCCTTTAGCCACAAGGGCCACATCTAACTCCCTCTTAAATATATAGAATTAACTGGCCTCAACTACCTTCTGTGGCAGAGAATTCCAGAGATTCACCACTTTCTGTGTGAAAAATGTTTTTCTCATCTCGGTCCTAAAAGATTTCCCCCTTATCCTTAAACTGCGACCCCTTGTTCTGGACTTCCCCAACATCGGGAACAATCTTCCTGCATCTAGCCTGTCCAACCCCTTAAGAATTTTGTAAGTTTCTATAAGATCCCCCCTCAATCTTCTAAATTCTAGCGAGTACAAACCGAGTCTATCCAGTCTTTCTTCATATGAAAGTCCTGACAGCCCAGGAATCAGTCTGGTGAACCTTCTCTGTACTCCCTCTATGGCAAGAATATATTTCCTCAGATTAGGAGACCAAAACTGTACGCAATACTCCAGGTGTGGTCTCAACAAGACCCTGTACAACTGCAGTAGAACCTCCCTGCTCCTATACTAAAATCCTTTTGCTATGAATGCTAACATACCATTCGCCTTCTTCACTGCCTGCTGCACCTGCATGCCTACTTTTAATGACTGGTGTACCATGACACCCAGGTCTCGTTGCATCTCCCCTTTTCCTAATCGGCCACCATTCAGATAATAGTCTACTTTCCTGTTTTTGCCATGTATCCATGCTGACTTTCATAAATCCATGCTGTCTTTGTCCAATGATTTCACCACTTTCCAAATGTGCTGCTATCCCATCTTTAATAACTGATTCTAGCAGTTTCCCCACTACCGACGTTAGACTAACTGGTCTGTAATTCCCCGTTTTCTCTCTCCCTCCCTTTTTAATGATGATACAGTGTCTGTATACTCATCGAGGCTTGTGGTTGCTTCCCTGAACACATTCCGATCAGTGCAGTCTAAGCAGGATTGTAGGCTCTCAATGCCCTCGCTTGTCCACCTCTTCGTTGTTCTGACCACAGGCTTAGCAGCTTTTAGTTTCTACCTGTAGGTTGGGATAAGGTGAACTAGACAATGATCAGAGAGACCCAGACCCGCCCGGGGAACAGAGTGATATGCGTTCTTGATTGCCGTATAACAGTGATCGAGTGTTCTCTAGTCTGTGGTGGGGCAGTTGACATGAAGTCTGTATTTTGAAAGGTCACAGCTGAGGTTAGCTTTGTTAAAGTCCCTCAAAACAATGGCCATGGAGTCCGGGAAGTCACTCTCTACCCTCATTACCTGGTCAGCGAGTTGTCTTTGCGCCTCACGTACGCAGGCTTGGGGGGGGATGTAAACTCCAGCGAGAATAAAGGAGTTAAATTCCCTTGGATAACTAACATAGAATGAGTTACAATTTGTGACTAAATAAGGCCCTGCCCACAATAGGTCCTGATGACATCTATATCTCTTGTGCCGTCATAAAGACTTGAGTCCATTTCCATACATCCCAAATGATCAGATCAATCGAAAACATTGAAAAATTATAAATAATTTAATTCAATAAACGCAAGTAAAAATGTGAAAAATCACTAAAACATATTTAACTGATGTAAATTAATGAACATCATTAATATTAATTAAGATAAAACAAGCCACTTCCCTTCACCATCAGTTGCTCATTACATTCAAGTGAATGGTGCCACACAAGATGTGCTAAAATAGCTGTTGTAAACCTGAGGAGTGGAACACAAAGTGTGCAGGGACCGGCCAAGTATCTGGATCCAGCACATCTGATCTTCTAGTGAGCTCTGAGCTTCCACTTGGCTGTCTTCAGGTGTGGAATTCAACAATGGGCTAACACACACATAGTAGTAGTAAATTGGAAAATCTCTAGTATTGATTTATTTGCCGAGATGCAGTGTACAGTGAAAATCTTTGTTTTGCATGTTCTTCAGGCAAATCATTCTACACATGACTAAGCCATGGTAGTGTACAAGATAAAATAAACAGAGCAGAATATAGTGAATATAGTATCAAATAATGATGAGATCATAATAATAATAATAATAACAATAATAATAATAATAATAATAATAATAATAATAATAATAATAATAATAATAATAGTAAGCCTTTATTGTCATTGTACTTAGAAATACAACAAAATTAGGAGAGCTACTCCTGATCAGTGCAACCAAAACAAGTTAAAACAAGATAAAACACATCCAATTACATCCAATACATTATTTAGCTGCTTGAAATAGTTAATAAATTATATTTTTCACACCTAGGTAGAACATTGCACTAGGAGAATATTGCACTTCAAAATTTAATAAATACTTTAAAAGAATTAATAAAGAAAAAAATATTAACTGAGTGGTCCGTTTTATAGTGGAATGGATGACAGCATCTCTTCATGTCGTGTGGATATTTGAGGAATTTAAGTCCTGATGGCCCAGGGAAAGAAACTTCTTGAGTCTATTTATCCGGCTTTTGACGCACCTGTACTGCCTACCAGAGGGCAGGAGGTTGAACAGGAACTGTCCAGGATGAGAGAGGTCTTTGATTATTTTCCTGGCTCTACAGATGCACCAAGAGCTGGAGTTTTCATCCAGAGAATGCAGAGGGCAGCCGATGATTTTCTGTGCAGTTTTGATCACTCTCTGCAGAGCTCTTCTCTCTGCTGCTGAGCAGCCAGCATACCACACTGTGATAGAATATGCCAGCACACTCTCGATAGTGGAGAGGTAGAAGGCCACCAGCAGCTTGTCCTCTAGATTGAAGTGTTGGCAGACCAGGAGAAGTGCTCCGCGATGTGTGTTCCCAGGAATTTGAAGGTGGAAACCCTCTCGACACAGTCCTCGGTGATGTAGAGCAGGGCAGGGTCCGCTCTGTGCCTTCTGTAGTCGATGACCATTTCCTTTGTTTTGTGGATGTTAAGTGCCAGGTTGTTCACAGTACAATCTGGAGTACAGGAAGGAGATCGAGAACCTCATGTCCTAGTATCAAGACAACAACCATTCTCCCAATATCAGCAGGTCATACGAGATAGTGATAGACTTCAAGCAGCAAAGCGGTACACATACCCTAGTTTGCATTGACGGCGCTAAAGGAGAGATGGTTGAAAGCTTTAAATTCCTTGGAGTCAATATCACCAATAACTTCTCCTGGAACAAAAAAGCACACCAACGCCTTCTACTCCCTCAGTAGGGAGGTTGGGGATAATGTCAAACAGGAAATTAAGGATGCATGTAGCAAAGGTACAGCGGTTATCATGGGTGACTTTAACAAAATTGGTAACAGTACTCAGGAGGAGGATTTCCTGGAATGTATACGGGAAAACCAATATCTAGAGGACCAACTAGAGGGCAGGCCATCCAAGACTGGGTATTGTGTAATGACAAAGGATTAGTTAGTGATCATGTTATGCAAGGCCTCTTGGGCTACTATGTCCATAATATGGTGGAATTCTGTATTAGGATCGAGAGTGACACGGTTAATTCAGAGACTAGGATCCTGAGCTTGAACAAAGGAGACTTTCAAGGTATGAGATGGGAATTGGTTAGGATAGTCTGGCAAATTATACTTAAAGGGTAGACAGTGGAGATGCAATGGCAAAGATTTAAAGACCGCATGGATGAACTCCAGAAATTGTTCATCCCTGTCTGACAAAAGATTGAAACTGGGAAGGCGGTTCAACCATGGCTGATGAGGGAAGTCAAGGATATTGTTAAATCCAAGGAAGAGGCATATAAAGTGGCCAGAAGAAGCGGTAAACCAGACGACTAGGAGGACAGAGGAGGGTTAAACAAAGGGGTTAATTAAGAGGGGGGGAAAAGAGCATGAAGGAAAGCTGGTGGGGAATATATATAAATATAAAAACTGACTGTAAAAGTTTCTTTAGGTATGTAAAAAGGAAAAGATTAGTGAAGATGAATGTAGGTCCTTTACCGTCAGAGACAGGTGAATTTATAATGGGAAACAAGGAAATGGCAGAACAGTTAAATTAGTATTTTGGTTCTGTCTTCACTAAGAAAGACACAAGCAACCTCCCGGAAATACTAGGGGACTGAGGACCTAGTGAAAGGGAAGAACTAAAGGGAATCCATATTAGTCGGAAAATTGTGTAACTGTTGGGACTGAAGGCAGATAAATCCCCAGGGCCTGATGGTCTGCATCCCAGAGTACTCAAGGAGGTGGCCCTAGAAGTTGTGGATACATTGGTGATCATTTTCCATCGTTCTCTCGATTCTGGATCAGTTCCTGCAGACAATAGATAATGGAAAAATAGACAATGGACAATAGGTGCAGGAATAGGCCATTCGGCCCTTCTAGCCAGCACCATCATGGGGATCATCACTGTGATCATGGCTGATCATCCACAATCAGTATCCCATTCCTGCCTTCTATCCATATCCTTTGACTCTGCTATCTTTCAGAGCTCTATCTAACTCTCTCTTGAAAGCATCCAGAGAATCGGCCTCCACTGCCCACAGATCCACAACTCTTTGGGTGAAAAAGTTTTTTCTCATCTCCATTCTAAATGGCCTACCCCACATTCTTACAGATGACTGGAGGGTAGCCAATGTAACCACTTTTTTTATAAAGGAAGGAGAGAGAAAACAAGGAATTATAGACCAATTAGTGGGAAATATGCTGGAGTCGATTATTAAGGATGTTATTGCAGTGTATTTGGAGAGCAGTGACTGGATTGGTCAAATTCAGCATGGATTTATGAAGGGGAAATCATGCTTGACAAATCTTTTGGAATTCTTTCAAGGATGTAACAAGTAGAATGGATAAGGGGGAGCCAGTGGATGGGGTGCATCTGGAATTTCAAAAAGCCTTTGACAAGGTCCCACACAGTAAATCAATGTGCAAAATTAGAGCACATGGCATTGGGGGTAGGGTATTGGCATGGATAGAGATCAGGTTGGCAGACAGGAAGCAAAGAGTAGGGATTAACGGGTCCTTTTCAGAATGGCAGGCAATGATTAGTTGGGCACCACAAGGCTCGGCGCTGGGACCCCAGTTGTGTACAATATATATTAACAATTTAGACGAGGGAATTAAATGTAACATCTCTAAGTTTGCAGATGACACATAGCTGGGTGACTGTGTGAGCTGCAATGAGGAGGCTATGAGGCTGCAGGGTGAACTGGATAGGTTGGGTGAGTGGGCAGAAGCATGGCATATGCAGTATAATGTGGATAAATGTGTGGTTATCCACTTTGGTGGCAGGAACAGGAAGGCAGATTATTATCTGAATGGTGTCAGATTGGGAGAAGGAGAGGTGCAACAAGACCTGGGTGTGCTTGGACATCAGTTACTGAAAGTAAGCATGCAGGTACAGCAGGCAGTGAAGAAAGCTAATGGCATGTTGGCCTTCATTGTGAGAGGATTTGAGTTTCGGAGCAAGGAGGGCCTCTTGCAGTTGTACAGGGCCCTGGTGAGACCGCACCTGGAGTATTGTGTGCAATTTTGGTCTCCTAATTTGAGGAACAACATTATTGCTATTGAGGGAGTGCAGCATAGGTTTAACAGATTAATTCCTGGGATGGCAGAACTGACATATGATGAAAGAATGGGTTGACTGAGCTTGTGTTCACTGGAATTTAGAAGGTGAGAGGGGATCTTATAGACACATATAAAATTCTTAGAGGATTGGACAGGGTAGATGCAGGAAAACATTTCCTGATATTGTGGGAGTCCAGAACCAGGGGTCACAGTTTAAGAATAAGGTCTAACCATTTAGGACTGAGATGAGGAAAAACATTTTCACCCAGAGAGTTGTAAATCTGTTGAATTCTCTGCCACAGAAGGCAGTGGAGACCAATTCACTGGATGTTTTCAAGAGAGAGTTAGATTTAGCTCTTAGGGCTAAGGGAATCAAGGGATATGGGGAAAAAGCCAGAACAAGGTACTGATTTTGGATGATCAGCCATGATCATATTGAATGGCGGTGTTGGTTCGAAGGGCTGAATGGCCTACTCCTCCACCTATTTGCTATGTTTTTATGTTACTTCCTTAGAATGTTTCGGCAGTTTGGCAAGTCCCCTACAACTGTCACCAACTACTACAGATGCACCACTTTATGGGGATGCATCACATCTCGCTTTGGTTGTTTACAATATACATTAACAATTTAGAGGAGGGAATTAAATGTAACATCATGACTTGGTTTGGGAACAGCTCCATCCAAGACCGCATGAAATTGCAGCGAATTGTGCACACAGCCCAGACCATCACACAAACCAACTTCCCTCCCATTGCGTCCATTTATACCTCATGTTGCCTCGGCAAGGCCAGCAGCATAATGAAGGATGAGTCACATCCTTGCCACTCCCTCTTCTCCCTTCTCCCATCAGGCAAAAGGTATAAAAGTGTGAAAACGTTCACCTCCAGATTCAGGGACCATTTCTTCTCAGCTGTCATCAGGCAACTAAATCATGCTACCACAACCAGAGGGCCGCCATGAACTATTATCTACCTCTTTGGTGACCCTCGGACTATCATTGATCACATTTTTGCTGGCTTTACCTTGCAATAAGCGTTATTCCCATATCATGTATCTATACACTGTATATGACTCGTTTGTTATAATGTATTGTCTTTCTGCTGACTGGATAGCACGCAACCAAAACCTTTCACTGTACCTCTGTACACGTGGCAATAAACTAAACTGAACTGAGTGCTAGAGCTACAGAGAATGAGCAGCTGAAAAACAAATGCAAGGCTGACCGGGAATTCATCCCTAGCACGTGAGAGGTGTGTGGGTTCAAGAGTCTGATAACAGCGGCAAATAAGCTGTTCTTGAATCTGGTGGTATGTGCTTTCAAGCTTGTGTATCTTCTGCCTGATGGGAGAGGAGAAGAGAGGAGTGTGAGTGGATTATAACTATGTTGGCGGATTTCCAGTGGCAGCATGAAGTACAGCGTGTTCCCCCCAGCTACTGGAACACTGGAATTGAAGCAGTTCATTCAGCCACTTCAACATGCTACTTACTCTGGCAACATGTTCATACACCCATTGGTCCAAAAAAATTAGGCCATGGGTAATTCTTGTCATTTTTGGGGCATCTTCACAGAGGTGACACTGCCAGTCAAACTTCTGGTTCATTGTAGTTCACAAAAACAAATAACCTCTGGCCCCCAGATCTCTACCCCTGCCCTAGTTCCTCGAAGCAGTCTACCCCACTGACAATCCTTTGACTTCCGGTTCCAGGTTCAGCTGGTATCTGTGGCTTCTGCTTAACTTTGGAAGTCAGCCCAGTGTTAAAAGTGGGGAATTTGTGACATATTGTCAGATAGGGAATTCCCTCTGTTGAAGTACAGAACAGACATCAGGTGTAAGCTGCAGCCAGACAGCTCGCAAAGGGATTATGAAGAAGTGGAACAGCATCAATTTTCTCAGCTGGTCCCCTAGGATGGTAAACCAGTTGTTCTATTTCAGGCTCACAGCATTGTCATCTGTCACTGAAAATGATGAAACCTGTTGAATGCTGTGCATAATTCTGCCTGCCCCACCATTATGACACAGCCCAAGGCACTCTGCTTCTTACAATACTTTCCTTACTTATGCAGTTTATATTTGATTTACTGATAGATCAGGCAGTATACGTCATTCACTTTCATTTAGGACTTTTACATGGTCTGATCCTAGCTGTTTCCCAGGACTCGAGGAGCTGAGCTTTAGGGAGAGGTTGAGCAAGCTAGGACTCTATTCCTTGGAGCGCAGGAGGTTGAGGGGTGATCTTATAGGGGAGTTCAAAATCATGAGAGGAATAGATCCAATAAACATGCAGAGTTTCTTACCCAGAATTTGGGAATCGAGAACCAGATGTCATAGGTTTAAGGTGAGGGGGGGAACATTTTTATAGGAACCTGAAGAGTAACTTCTTTATGGAACGGGCTGTTGCAGGACGCAGTTGAGGCTGGTACTATTGCAATATTTGAGAAACATTTAGACAGTTACATGGATAGGATAGATTTAGAGGGATATAGGCCAAACGCATGCAGATGGGACTAGTGTAGATGGGACCTGTTGGTCAGCGTGGGCAAGTTGGGCCGAAGGGCCTGTTTCCACGCTGCATGACTATGACTGTATTCTAAAACAAATAGAATCAGGGTCGCTGATTCTAAGTTGCCATTTGCCTGGCATCATTTCCCAAGAGGAAGTTAAATATTGCTTCCTCCCCTGCAGAGCTGTCTACCTATTGCTTGAGAAAATATTCCTGGTCCTCCCCTAGCAATTTGGCAGTCCCCCGACAATATTAGTATAGTTAAAATCTCCTACTATTGCATTCTCACTATACTTACACCCTACCTGGGATCCATCCATATTTGTTCTTCTAATTCCAGCTGATTATTGGGAAGCCTACAGAATTATCCCATCAAAGTGACCAGTCGTTTTTATTTTTGTTCTTATGTAGCCTCACTGGATGATGCCCCAGGAGTATTGTCTCCATTTACTGCAGTGAGGTTCTCTGTTACCAAAAATGAAAATCCCCCTCCTCTCTTACCAACACTTGTAATCGCACCTGTAGCATCTGCACCCCAGAACTTAGTATAACAATGAACTACCAGTCTAGTCCATCCCTCAACTAAGTTTCCGTTATAGCTATACAGCGAACACAGAGTGTAGTACACTAAATTAGAAGATGTGTAAGTGAATCATTGTTTCATCCAGTTTAGGTTCCCAACCTGAGGCAAGTATAATCCCAGGCAGGCACGGAAATCAGTATCAAAATATGGAGGGTATCGGGAAACAGGGGGGGACACAATTTCTTGGCAGCCGCGCGCGCCTACTCACACTCACATGTGAGGCTTCGGAGGCTCAATCCAGAGCTAAATGCAGCTCAACTCTGCCTGACTCACCGGGTTAACCTACAGCCCTGCCTGGACTGATGGGACACCAGCGCTGCATTACCACGCTGGCTATAAACCTGGGCCATATTTCCCACAAGTCCAGACAGGGCTGCAGGTTAACCTGGCGGGACAGGCAGAGTTGAGCTGGGTTTAGCGCTGCTTCTCTGTGCTGGCTGTGGACCTGGGGGCATAGCTCCCATCTGACTCCCAACATCTCTGACCACCCCCGGGAGGGCACTTGAGTGGGGACGGGGATGGTCCAGAGGCGGTTCGGCAGCAATTGCAGCGCAGGAGACTGAGATTGATCCTGGCTGCGGATGAGGCACAGGTCTGTGTCCAGGGCTGCTGAGAGTGTTTTGGCACGTCTCCCTCCGCCAATCACTGCGCTCTATCGCTCTGCGCTCCCACCGCCCCTACTTCCGCCTTTGACCGACACCTCCCTCCTCCAATGATCGTGCTGAATTATCATGTCCCGCCCACATTGCCTGCTGACCAACGTCTCTCTCATCCAATCGGCACCCTCAATCGCAGTCCCACCCCCAATGTCTTGCGGAAAGCGGCGATTTTTCACCGGGTTTTAAAATCGGATTACAAAAAAAAAGGGGGGGGGGGGGGTGGATCGCCCCCCACCTCTCAAAACCGGGGGGGGGGGGGGCGCGCCCCCCCTGGCACCCCCAGAATTACCGCCTCTGACCCCTGGGGGGAAATTTCACCTAAACGGGGTAAACTTGTTAATTCTGGATTTGTACATATTTGTTCTCATTGACTGACTGTGTTTGGTTCTGGTATACCGGTATCTGTTCATCATTAGTTTTTCATAAATAAGTGAAATAACATTGTTAAGTGCTGTGAAAGTAGCCAGGGGAAAACGGGACGAAAACGCTTGAGAAGCCCTGAACTAGAAAGTCTGTTGGCATCCTTGTGTAGGGAAGAGGTGGAATGACATTTGTTGTGTCCTCTGCAGGAAGGAACGGCAGATGCTTGTTTACACTGATGATAGACATAAAATGCTGGAGTAACTTAGTGGGTCAGGCAACATTTCTGGAGAAAAGGAATAGGTGACATTCTATATCTCTTATTTCCTTTTCTGAAGAAGGGTCTCGACCCGAAACTTCACCTATTCCGTTTCTCCTGAGATGCTGCCTGACCTCGCTGAGATACTCCAGCATTTTGTCTCTATGTTCTTTGTTGCATCCCTGCAGTTTAACAGTAGCTCTCACATCCTCACATATTCCTCTGGCTCATGATTCCATTATCAGACCACAGCATCTTACATCCAAATGGTGGCTGCAAGGTGGTAAACTACAATACAATAATACAGGCTGCTGTTCATATGATGTCTGCAATAGAACTGCAAACACAAATTTTGAAAATGCATAATTTCATTATTTATATCACAGTAGAAATATCTATTCCCCCTGCAGTCAGGTTTGACAATTTTGTGGCAAAGAAATCTGGTTAGTTGAATTTATTATTTTGATGCTGAGGTACTTAAGTTTATTTTATGTCTTGTACTCCTGTGCAATGTCTTTACTTTAGTTCAGTTTAGTTTAGTGATACTGCATGGAAACAAGCCCAATGGCACAACGAATCGACACTGACCATCGATCACCCATTTATACAAATTCAATGTTATCCCACTTTCACATCTACTCCTTAAACACTAAGGTCAAGTTACAGAGGCCAATTAACCTACACACCTCATGGGATGTGGGAGGAAACCAGAGCACTTATAGGAAACCCATGCGGTCATGGGTAGTACATGCAAATTCCACATAGACAGGACCCGAGGTCAGGATGCAACCCTGATCATTGACGCTGTGAGACAGCGGCTCCACCAGCTGTGCCAATGAGCCACCCTAACCTCCTTTTACTTATCTGTGTGCTCCCTTGAAACAATGGCATGTCGTATGAGTACAGCGGTGACATCCATCTCTACCTCATCACTACCAATGCTGCATCGATATGCTAGTTTCAATATCTGTTCAGTTTTGGATTGGCATAACTTTGGTCATAATAACTATCGGAAAAGTCAAAATCAATGTCCCAATGGTGTTTGACCAGAACGGCACCACATATAATCCTCCTGTAGGATCCCTGTGGCTGTACCTCCTCCTTGCAATCACACCATTTCCGATGTTCTGCAATATTGCTGCTGTGGTCACTCTATAAGACAGAGGGGTCTGCCCACAGTGAGTTGGCCTAGGGCTGTGAATCTGTGGCCCACCACTTGTATTGGCTTGATGGTCTTTTTGGCAGCTCCAATGAACATAGGACATCAAACAGTACAGCACAAGAACAGGCACTTGCATCAAACAGTACACCACAAGAACAGGAACAACATATGTGCCGAATATGATACCTATACCATCACTTTACTAAAGCTAGACACAAAAAGTTGGAGTAACTCAGCGGGACAAGCAACATCTTTGGAGAGAAGTTTCAGGTCAAGACCCTTCTTCAGACTGAAGGTCAAGGGAAAATGTCTATCTTCGGTTTAAACCAGCATCAGCAGTTCTTTCCCACACATGTCGTCTGCTCCACTGTGAAATCTCTTCAAGGTATGCCTACTTTGAAGAGGTTCTCTCTCCGACGAGAGTTCTGCAACACCCTCTCTCATTGCTCCCCTCTGTAATTCGTCCTGCTAACAATGACCTGGTTCCTTTACCATTTTTACTTTTTTACATATCTTTCATTAATTCGTTCTATATCTCACTACATTATCATCTATATCCCTTGTTTCCTTCTCCAGTGACGTTCAGTTCAGCTTCAGAAGGGTCTTGTCCCGAAACATCACCCATTTCTTCTCTCCAGAGAAGCTGCCTGTCCTGCTGTTACTCCAGCTTTTTGAGTCTTTCTTTGGTTTAAACAAGCATCTGAAGCTGTAATTATCACTTTACTACCTGCACATGGTCCATAAACTTCCATTCCCTACATATCCTTATATATTTCCAAAAGTCCATAGCAGTCAGGATTGAACCCAGGTATCTAGTGTTGTAAAGCAACAACTCTACCGCTGCTCAACTCCGTCATTCATCTGCCAAAAATTCCTCATTGCCAGAGCTCACTGACAAGTCTTTCAAATGCCACTAACACAAGGCCATTTGGAATGTTTTATTCTGCTGCATGGAAGTTGCACCAAATCCCACAAGGCAATGTCAAACAAAAATTCATTACAATGACAGGGACAATGAATTCTGAGGACAACAATGACACTGGAAGCAGCATTTAGGCTAATTTGAGAGTTGACTAATTGGTACATTGCCTTTATACTGCTGTGGTTCGAAAATAATCAGCATTGAATCAAACCAATAACTGAATTGTTTAAAGCTTAAAACAAACTTAGCATACATTACATCACATAAATTGTGTTGGTGTGTTTTCCCTTTGGCACTATTATCTTCACTTCACCAGCTAACTGTGGTACAAATAGGAAAATAAGTGTGGTCCCCTGACTAATGTTTTTAATGAGATAATCATTATGGTGCTAAAATGCCGATGACGTGTTAAGTAAATTGGTAAGTATATTTCATTTGAAAAATTATAAATTGTTTCTCAAGAAAAAATAGGCTGATAAAAGAACACTTTATTTTAGTTTAATAAGGAGATACAGCATGGAAACCTTTGGCCCACTGTGTCAACAATGATCGTATACTATCAATGCCCTACACACGAGGGACAATTTACAATTTACAGAAGCCATTTAACCTGCAAAGCTGTACATCTTTGGAGTGTGGGAGGAAACTAGAGATCCCAGAGATAATCCACGTGATCACAGGGAGAACGTACAAACTACGTATAGACAACATCCATAGTCAGGATTGAACCCAGGTCTCTGGAGCTGTGAGACAACAACTCTACCGCTGCTCAACTCTGCCACTCATCTGCCAGAATTCCTCATGGCCAGAACTCATTAACAAGGAGCAAGCCCTCATTTGGCTGATGGTAAGCTGATTGTTCCTGTACTGCTGGAAACTCACTCCCAATCCATGCCGGTTGTGATGGAAAGGAGATGGTTGGGCCACCTCTAAGCAATCTGTGCATTTGCTAAAAAATTCTAATGAAAAATGCAAGGGTCCTTGTCACGGTTCATCCTATGCAGCTGCAATATGGAGAACACTCTCATTTATCACCAGAGATGCAGTCAGGGACAGACATCAAAGGTCCATCACTTTATGAAAGATAAACTTTGCAGCCAATTCACAGAGGCTGTGGGGAAGGATCATAGTCCAGGGTCCGTTGACTAGTGGCCATTGAAGGGCTGAGTCTACTGCATACAATCTTCAAAATAATAAAAGGGGCCACAATATTGACAATGGTGCTAGTGAAGATTTGTGAAGACAAATGAAGGTCCCTTACAATCAGAGACTGGTGAATATATAATGGGAAACAAGGAAATGGCAGAAGAGTTAAACAAGTACTTAGGTTCTGTATAGACGAGTGGAAACACACTAAGTCTTCACTACTATTTTATTATCAAACACACACATTACTACTGAGCAGGCGAGCCCAGGGCAGGGTCACGGGAGATGTTGCGGAGGTTGAGGAGGGCCAGGTAAAAGTCTGACCGGGAAAGTCTGCAGTGCTCCAGCAGCTCCTTGGCACTGCGGACGGCGCGCTCGGCAAGGCCGTTGCTTTGCGGGAACTTGGGGCTGCTGGTGAAGTGACGGAAGTTCCAGGTGGCAGCGAAATCGCGGAACTCCGCACTGGAAAACTGGCCACCATTGTCCAACTGCAAACTCGCAGGGGAGCCAAAGGTTGCGAAGTGTCGGCGCAGCTTGCCAATGACAGCAGCAGATGTGAGGGAGGGCAGCTGGTCCACCTCGAACCAGCCGGAGTAGGAGTCCACAAGGACCAGGGAGTGCTTGCCACCCCAGTCAGTGGCGACTGCCATCCATGGCAAATCGGGGGCAGGCTGTTGCAGAAGCGGCTGCCGTTGCTGATGGGGAGAGAGGCTATTGCAGGTGGAGCAGGCGGAGACCCTCTCCCGGATGTCGTGGGCCATGCCGGGCCAGTGGAACTGGCTCTGGGCCTGGGACAGTGTGGCCTCGGCCCCGGGATGGCCGCTGTTGTGAAAGTAGTGGTCCCGCAGCGCTGCAGGCACCACAACCTTGTGGCCCTTCACCACCACTACGTTGTGCAGCACAAGCTCATCCCGGACCAGGAAGTAGGGCACAGCACCGGCCGGCAAGGATGAGGGACGGTCGGGCCAACCACGCCGGATGACGTCGGCAAGTTGTTGCAGGGCAGGATCTTTGGCAGTGTGCTGGACCAGGGACTGCATCTGCTGGGAAGGCACAATATTAATGTTTAACACCATAAGGTCAGACGATTCGTACGGGTGTCGGGCAGTGGACGTCAGCGGTGCGCGGGACAGCGTGTCAGCCATGAACATGTCCTTGCCCTTGCGGTACACGACCCGAAACGTGAACCGCTGGCGCTGCAGCATCATGCGCTGCAAGCGGGATGAGGCGACGTGGATCGGTTTATTCAGGATCATGACCAGCAGCTGGTGATCGGTTTCGACAGTGAAAGTGTTGCCCAGGATGTAATCCTTAAACTTCGAGCAGGCAAACACCACGGCGAGGAGCTCTTTCTCGATCTGAGCATAATGCTGCTCAGCGAGGGTCATGGTGCAAGAAGCGTAGGAGACAGGCAGCTGCAGGCAGGCGGCACCAAGACCAAACTTCGAGGCATCGCAGGTGAGGACAATCGGGCGCTGCAAGTCGAAAAACTTGAGAGTGGGGATAGTAACCAGTCTGGACTTCAGGATTCCAAACGCCTTCTGGTGCTTCGGGAACCAAGCCCAGGCAGTGTCCTTTTTGATCAGCTCCCTCAGGGGTGCACTCAGCTCGCTGAGGTTGGGAATGAACTTCCCCAGGTAGTTCACCATGCCCAGAAAGCGCTGCAGGCTGGGTACGTCGGCGGGTGCAGACATCCCAGAGACCGCAGCCGTCTTCTGCGGGTCAGGCTTCAACCCCTCAGCAGTGAAGACGTGGCCCACTTACGTGACCTCCAGGACGCGGAAACGGCACTTCTTAGGGTTGAGCTTAAGGTTGATCTCATGAGCCCTGTCCAGGATTTGGCGGAGGTGGAGGTCGTGCTCAGCGACGTCCTTCCTGTATACCAGGAGGGTCCGCACCAGGTGGATATCACGGTGAAAGGAGACTAAACTGAGGTCCTGGCATGCACGGGCGCCCAACAGCGTGATGTTCTCAGTGTCCAGCAGATAAAAAGTGAGAGGCCGAGCGGCCTTCAAAACCTTGCAGATAAGAGTTGCCTTCCCGACTGGTACGAGCACTCCTCCCCCGTAGGCATGTAGACGTGAGTTGCCGGGAGTGACCTTCTCCCCAGACCTTATCTGTTTGAAGAGGCTCACTGACATAACATTGGCGACCACACCAGGGTCGACCTTTGCTGGGAAGGTCACCCCATTCACAGTAACACGCACTGAAGGATCCGTTATCAGTGCAGGTGCACCCAACAGTGAAAAAATGCTTGAATCATCCTGGGAAGAGCTGGTTTCAGAATCAGGAAGTTCGTCCGACTGGAACTGTGAACCGAGTGCGCTATCAGCCTCCCCAAGGTTGTTTAGCATTCTCCTGGGGCCAGTTACAGGTTTCCCACGGGAGCGGCAAGCGGCAGAGAAATGATTCAGCTTTTTGCAGAAATTACAAGTCTTCCCCAGCGCAGGGCAAACATTAAACTGGTGTGATGCAAAGTTGCAGTTGGGGCAACGACGCGGGCTGCCACCCGAGGGGGCGGGGGAACCACGCTGGCGTTGCGGGCCATCTGCCCGCCGCGTCCAGAAACAACGGCAACGTTAACGTCCTGGGCTGCAGGCTGCACGGAGGTTACAGCCGCTTCTGACACCAGGTAAAGACGAGTGGAAACACACTAAGTCTTCACTACTATTTTATTATCAAACACACACATTACCATTCATACACATTCCTGCTCTAGCTGTCCGTGGTCTGTCACTGGAGCTAGAGAGCGATCTGGAGGTGGGGAGGTTACAATTATACTGGTGATATGGGGAGTGGTTAGTAGTGGTGAGGTCACTGTGTTAAAGGCACATGCACTAGTCTACAGGTTCTGTCTTCACTGAGGAAGACACAAACAATCTAGAATGGATAAGGGAGAGCCAGTGTATGTGGTGTATCTGGACTTTCAAAAAGCCTTTGACAAGGTCCCACACAAGAGACTAGTGTGCAAAATTAGAGCACATGGTATTGGGGGTAGAGTATTGACATGGATAGAGATCTGGTTGGCAAACATGAAGCAAAGAGTAAGAATTAACAGGTCATTTTCAGAATGGCAGGCAGTGACTAGTGTGGTGCCGCAAGGCTCGGTGCTGGGACTCCAGTTAATTACAATATATATTTAGAAGAGGGAATTAAATGGAACATCTCCAAGATTGCGGATGACACAAAGCTGGGTGGCAGTGTGAGCTGAGATGAAGATGCTATGAGGCTGCAGGGTGACTTGGATAGATTGGGTGAATGGGCAGATGCATGGCAGATCCATATTATGTGGATAAATGTGAGGTTATCCATTTTGGTGGCTAGAACAGGAAGGTAGATTATTATCTGAATGGTGTCGGATTAGGAAAAGGGAAGGTGCAACGAGACCTGGGTGTGCTTGTACATCAGTCACTGAAAGTAAGCATGCAGGTGCAGCAGGTAGTGAAGCAATCTAATGGCATGTTGGCTTTCACAGCGAGAGGATTTGAGTTATTGGAGCAAGGAGGTCCTACTGCAGTTGTACAGGGCCCTGGTGAGATTGCACCTGGAGCAGTGCAATAGACAATAGACAAAAGTTGCAGGAGTAGGCCATTCGGCCCTTGAGCCAACATCGCCATTCTATGTGATCATGGCTGATAATCCACAATCAGCACCCCATTCTTGCCTTCTTCCCATATCCCTATCTTTAAGAGCTCTATCCAACTCTCTCTTGAAAGCATCCAGAGAACTGGCCTCCACAGTCCTCTGAGGCAGAGAATTCCACAGACTCACAACTCTCTGTGTGAAAAAGTATTTCCTCATCTCCGTTCTAAATGGCTTTACCCTTATTCTTAAACTGTGGCCCCAGGTTCTGGACTCCCACAACATCAGGAACTTGTTTCCTGACTCTAGCATGTCCAAACTCTTAATAATCCTATATGTTTCAATAAGATATCCTCTCATCCTTCTAAATTCCATAGTACACAAGCCCAGTCACTCCATTCTATCAACATATGACAGTCCAGCCTTCCCAGGAATTAACATTGTGATCCTACGCTGCACTCCCTCAATATCAAGAACGTCCTTCCTCAAATTTGGAGACCAAAACTGCACACAATACTCCAGATGTGGTCTCACCAGGGCCCTATACAACTGCAGAAGGACCTCTTTGCTCCTATACTCAACTCCTCTTATCATGAAGGCCGACATGCCATTCACTTTTTTCACTGCGTACTGTACCTGCATGCTTGCTTTCTGTGATTGACGAACAAGGACCCCTAGATCCCGTTGTACTTCCCCTTTTCCCAACTTGACACCATTTAGATAATAATCTGCCTTCCTGTTTTTGCCATCAAAGTTTGTAACCACAAATTTATCCACATTAAACTGCATCTGCCATGCATCTGCCCATTTACCGAACCTGTCCAAGTCACCTTGTATCCTCATAGCATCCTCCTCACAGTTCACACTGCCACCCAGCAATTTTACTTCGGAGTCACGTGAGTAACTACGTGAAGACCCCGCCAGCACGCGTGTGCGACATAGCATCTCACGCAGTGCAACAGCGACGGGCGGGGGTGGAGCGCTCCCACGGCAAAATTGAAACGACAAGGTAAGAAGAAAAATTATTGAAGTTGTATTTCTTCCCCTTGCTGTGCTTTATGTTGTAGCACGTTGGTCAAGGGGAAGAAAAAAACAAAAAACGGACACCTGGACCACATGCTGCGGGGAACCTGGTAGGTCCAGGCAGCCGACAGCCATGGGCGACCAGTGGTTCCAGGACCGCAGGCTGCGGGGAACCAGGAAGGTTCCGACAGCTGACAGCCGGGGGCGACTGGCGCAGGCTGAGCCCAGCACCGCGAGCTGTATACCCGGAAACAGCGCAGCGGGCTGGAGGCAAGCAGAACAGGAGTCGGTCCGGCTGATAGACTCAGGTAGTCTGGCCAGGAGGACGCACTGCCCAAGGGCAGTGGAAGTGACCATTGGAGTGGTTACTAAGGTCCACTTACCGACTCCAACTCTGCCAAGCTGAATCCAGCGCCATGAGCCGTATTGCTCAAATCAGCGCAGCAGGCTGGAGGCAAAGCCCAGCAGGATTCAGCCCGGCCGATCATACTCATCTGAGTCCGGCCGAAGGGGCGCACTGCCCGAGTGCAGCGGAGGTCCACCCGTGACCTGCTCCGGGAGATTGAGCAAGCTCACTATGGGAGTCTTCGCACTCCCACAACAGCACCTTATCGAGGGCTGTAAAACAATGCATCTCCCTTGACAGAGGAGAGCATTGTGGACCAGGTCTGGGCTGGTTCTGAAGAAGGGGATGTGGCTGAAGAAAATGGCAGTGTGCATGTGGTGCAGAATCCTAAGGAGCTACTGGGAGTGATCACCAAAATAATGGATCAACGAAGTACCATCGCAGACCAAGTTGGCGGCCAGCATCGACTACCTGTACTTCCATCCTCTACAGGAACAGGTAATTAAATTACAGAGATGTATATGCCTCCTGTGAACTTTACTTCGTTAAAAATGCCTGCAGCAAACAATGCGATCTGGGGGTACAGTGGGACTGGCACAAAAACCCAGGAGGTCAAACTACAGAAGATTTTAAAACTTCTGACAGTGTGCATATCATTGGTTGCTAGCCCAAGACGATGGTACAGAGATGACAGCAGGATTGACATTGCTCCGCAATACCCACTATGAAATCAATTGCTTGCGAGAGCACAGTAAACCTGCACTAAACCCCAAATTTGCAAGGTTGTGTGAAACAGCTGCAACACAACCAGGGGGGGGGGGAAACTTGTTTAAGCAAGTAAAAAAGCTCGACGAAGAGTTTAAAACTGTCGGGCTCATAACAATGTCATCAGCAACGACAGCACCCCTATGCATCCACCAGCAGTAACAACACCAGGACGCTGGTGAAAGCATGAGGGTCGCGCAGCGCCATGAAGGTCCTTTTTAGGCCAAGGCCCAGAGCGACCCTCATGGAAAACGTGCCAATCCCGCACTCCGGCGCCTCTTCCGCAGAAGAGGCAGAAATTGAAGAAAGGGATGTACTACCGGCAACCTGGGAGGTAGGTGGATGTGGTTCCTTCTTGAACACAAAGGTGTATGACCTGTACCAACAGGGGGAATGTTACACTTGTTTTGGGTGATATGGAGGGGTCATTGTCGATACCTAAAATTTAACTGGATGGGGCAACTATGGCAGAGTATAGCATTGCCTGATGGGCTAACTTCAGCCCCAAGACTGTTCACCAAGATATTAAAACTGACCGTGGCAATATCAGAAACAAAAACATATTGTCATGGCATATCTTGATGATATATCAATTATGGGGAAAAACCCTGGATCTAGCTAAATCAGCAGTTTTAGCTACCAAACATTGGGTGAAACTCTGGGGTCATCTCCATCCAGATAAATCTAAGTTGACGGCATCCACAACTATGGACTTTCTGGGATTTACAATTAACGTTATCCATATTTCTGTAACATTGCCAAAGAGTAAAGCAGGCTTGGTGGAAGCCTACAACAAAGTTAATTATTACAAAATAAACCATCTATTAGACAGGACACAAGGGTAATTGGAAAACTAGTAGCAGCATTTCCAGCTACTCAGTTTGGGCCTTACATCATTAAAGCTCAAAAAGGGCAAAAGTGCAAGAGCAAAAACACCTTGCAGGTCACTTTGATCGACCTATGCAGTTACCAGCCAAAGCAATTCGGAGTTATAATGATGAAAGGGAATACTTGGCATAGTTCCAGCCCATCATTATTAGTAATCATCATTACTAAAAACACTGGTTATTTAGAGATGTTGGGTGCGTTTCATGGGCTAAAAGCCTACTGCTCACAATGCACCATCTGCATGTCCACCTACAAATTGATAATACCACAGTGGTGGCATATATTAATCATATGGGTGGAAAAAGATCGATATCATGTGTCAATCTGGCCAATATAATTTGGCTATGGTGTGTTAACATACATACTTGGCTATCAGCAAACTTACCTACCAGGTAAGCTCAATACAGTGGCACACACCAGGTCATGAAAGCACCGAATGGCTGTTGGACCACAAAAAAAGTTGCTGATATTACCAAAAGAGGGACACCAGATATCAATCCATTTGCATCTAGACCCAATCACAAGTAACCAACATATGTCGCCTGGGAACCACACTTGGGGCAGCAGCAATGGACGTTACTCACTGAATGGGGAATAATTGTTTACGCCTCATCAGTCGGATCCTAAGCAAAATACATATGGACTCAGCATCAAGTGTCTTGAAAGTACCTGATTGGCCTACCCAACCATGGATCCCTGTGGTCTCTGACATAGTCTCTGAACCATAGTCCACCATGATAGATCCGGGCTGGTGGACAGGACCATGGGCATGATCACGGTGGCCTATCAAGAATCAACAAGGACTGGTGTAGCTACAACCACCAACGTCCTGCGAATTCCTGTCCAGCCTTCATGTAGATGAAGGACTGAGCTGCAGCACTATAATTGCGCAGGAGTGCCCTGTCAGCTTGCTAGTGGGAGGCGACACGACAACTCTCCATGGGATCTCACCCTCTAGTTGCTAAACTTATGAAGATTATTTATAACAAGTCAAGTCAAGTCAAGTCAAGTTTATTTGTCACATACACATACGAGATGTGCAGTGAAATGAAAGTGGCAATGCTCGTGGACTTTTGTGCAAAAAGACAAACAACCAAACAACCAAACAAACTATAAACACAATCATAACACACATATTCTTTTACATAATAAATAATGGAAGGAAAAACATTCAGTAGAGTTAGTCCCTGGTGAGATAGGCGTTTACAGTCCGAATGGCCTCTGGGAAGAACTAACCCTCCTAAAGTGAGGTACTCCCAGATCTGGGTCATCAGTGTTGTACTAACATTGCTAGGGGCACCAGCAATGTCCCTGTCCCTGGGGAAAAACTGCCATTTAAAAACAGTATGC
Organism: Leucoraja erinaceus; assembly: GCF_028641065.1. NCBI lineage: Eukaryota > Metazoa > Chordata > Chondrichthyes > Rajiformes > Rajidae > Leucoraja > Leucoraja erinaceus. Next base: position 56,618 of record NW_026576578.1, read on the forward strand.
AGATAGTACAGCTCTCAGCTCTAAGGGTCCAGTTTCTACATAAACTGAGACTGGGATAAATGATGGCATCTCCAGAAAAGATAACCGCATATTAGAGCTTGTTAAACAAGATAGACCAGGAACATGAGGACAAAATTTGGAATTCCAGGTATACCCATCTGACACTCGACTATGTGCAATGACACACCTTCTACTATACCTTAACACTACTAAAACTTAAGAGGTAGTAAATTAGCACCATGGGCAGCCATAAACAGCCTAATGGCCGGGTATCAGCACAAACCATCGCTAGATGGTTCAGACAGGTTTGGGAGCTGTTGGGGTGGATACTGACATCTTAAATCTCTATCCACAATGGCAACAGCAACACTGGCAGCTAGAGACAAGGAAGTGCCTATGGACCATATCCTGGAAACAGCAGGATGGTCTAGAGAAAGACCTTCCAATTCTTTATAATTAGCCAATAACCAAACCTACGGTGTTGCAGAATCAAGTTTGAATTCTGTAATATATTTAGCCCTAGGGAGGATTATTTTGTTAAAATAAATTGTTATTGTCTGAATTGGATACATGTCTGAATACAATAACATACTTCCTCCCTTGAATGACTTCAGCAGTGAGTGAAGCATGGACTGCTCCACGGCTTGAAATCACAGATCTTTAAAATCTTCACGTAGTCACTCACGTTACTCCGAAGTAAAATAGTAAGATTAAACGAGAACTTACTAGTTTGAAGTTTGATCTTTATTTTACGAGGAAATACGATGAGGGATTACGTGCCCTCTGCACCCGTCCTCTATTATAAAGGTCAACTGGTATATTAGTTCTTCTTATCTTACTATGTTTATTTCAATTACTATTACTGTGATTCCACACCGCTGCTTTGAAGAATGCCGCGCACGCGTGCCAGCGGGGTCTTCACATAATCCCTCATCGTAACTCCTCATAAAATAAAGATCAAACTTCAAACTGGTAAGTTCTCGTTTAATCTTACTATTGCCTGCAATTTTGGTCTCCTAATTTGAGGAAGGACATTATTGCTATTGAGGGAGTGCAGCGCAGGTTCACCAGGTTAATTCCCGCGATGGCGGAACTGACATGATGAAAGAATGGGTTGACTGGGTTTGTATCCACTGGAATTTAGAAGAGTGAAAGGGGATCTTATAGAAACATAAAATTCTTAAAGGATTAGACAGGTTAGAGGGAGGAAAAATGTTCCCGATGTTGGGGGAGTTCAGAACCAGGGGTCACAGTTTGAGAATAAGAGGTATGCCATTTGGGACTGAGATGAGGAAAAATGTTTTCACCCAGAGAGTTGTGAATCTGTGAAATTCTCTGTCACAGAAGACAGTGGAGGCCAATTCATTGGATGTTTTCAAGAGAGAGTTAGATTTAGCTCTTCAAGCTAAAAGGGATCAAGAGATATGGAGAAAGAGCAGGAATGGGGCACTGATTTTAGATGATCAGCCAATTCCCCTGTTGTCTGACGGATCAACAATAATGAGGTGACGAAGTACAGGAAAGAGATCGCAAAACTTGTGTCAAGGTGTTATGACAACATCCTAGCCCTGAATGACAACAATACAAAAGAATTGGTTGTTGACCAAAGGAAACGAGGGGGCGAGCACGACTCTGTCCTCATTAATGAAGTTGCTGTAGAAACGGTAGACAGCTTCAACTTCCTAGGCATTTTAAGAATAAGGGGTAAGGCATTTAGAACGGAGATGAGGAAACACTTTTTCACACAGAGTTGTGAGTCTGTGGAATTCTTTGCCTCAGAGGGCGGTGGAGGCCGATTCTCTGGATACTTTCAAGAGAGAGCTAGATAAGGCTCTTAAAGATAGCAGAGTCAGGGGATATGTGGAGAAGGCCGGAACGAGGTACTGATTGGGGATGATCAGCCATGATCACATTGAATGGCGCTGCTGGCTCGAAGGGCCTACTCCTGCTCCTATTGTCTATTGTCCATATCACCAGCAACCAAACTCTGTTCCTTCATAATTTGCACAGCGACGCAGTGGTAGAGTTGCTGCTTTACAATGCCAAAGACCTGGGTTCGATCCTGATTATGGGTGCTGTTTATACGGAGTTTGTACGTTCTCCCTGTGACCACAAAGTTTTTCATTGATTTCCTCCCACACTCCAAAGACATACAGGTTTGTAGATTAATTGGCTTCAGTAGAATTATAAATTGTCCTTTGTGTGTAGGATAGTGTTAGTGTGAGTGTATGAGGATTGCTAGTTTGGACTCGAAGGGCCAGAGGGCCTGTTTCCAGAATGTATCTCTGTTGCCTAAAGTGCATTGATCAAGAAAGATGATGGAGGGAAATGTACTTAGGCATCTGAGAAGATCAGCATGTCCACATGGATTATCTTTTCCACCTGAACCTGCAGAGAGTGGTGAATAAAGGTTAGTCCATCACTAGTTCGTCTCTTCATTCCAACCAGTACATCTTCCCGATGTTGGAAGTATCATTAATGATGCCTCCACACTGGCAATTCCTGTTCCTCTCGGATTCCTTGAAATAGAAAATATAGGAGATTAAAATTTGGATGTTCAGACTTAAGGACATATTCTTTCCCACTGTATTTATTGTTATAGTTATCATTACTGTACATAAACTATTTATGTGAACAAGGAACTTTGTTGCACCCTGGTGCATATGAATACAAACTAATCTCATTCTGAATCTGAAGCTGCTCCTCTATGTTTTCTCTCTCCCCAGTCAAACATGTCACATACTTTGTTTTGAAATTGATATCGGTTTAATTAGTCTGCTGTTTATAAACCAGAGCCTTACAAAGCTTCTCAACAATCTTTCAATTAAAATAATCAAAAATGAAGGCTGACTCCCTTCCCTAATGTTCTTCACGCTATTAAATTTCCAGATATCATTAGCTTAGTTGTCTCTGAACCTCTAATTGCTTTAGCCTGTAGGTTTCAATTATATGAAGCTCGTGGGTTGCTCTTGAGCAAAGTATATAATTTTTGAGGTTTCAATCCATCAGGAAGTTTTAAATGCACTTCTGCCTGATTATTGAATGAACTAATACTATATAGTGAACACGAGCAAAAAAAAGATTCAACATAACCTTTATAATGTAGTAAAATAACTCAAGTTGTTTCACAGAACTGTTACCAAAAAAAGATTCCTGATTCATAAAGATGAATTTCAAATATAAGGGGTGGTGAAGAAGATATCTGGAGAAGAAGGGTCCCAGCCCAAAACGCCATCTGCCCATTCCCTCCTCAGATGCAGTCTCACCCACAGTTCCCCCAACACTTTATTTTTTGCATATGGAATGCTTGCCCTCATTAGTTGGGCCCTCAAATGCAAGAGCACAGAGGTGATGGTGCTACTTTATAAAACTTTGGTTAAGACACAGTTATAATATTGTGTACACTCCAAATGGGGAGATAATTTTCCAAATGGGGAGATAATTTAGAAATCGGCGGTGCCAAGAGACTTGGGAGTGTTGGTGCGGGATTCCCCAAAAGTTAATTTCCAAGTACTACTCACTTTGCCTGCCCAGTAAGGAAGGCAAATGCAATGCTAGCATTTATTTCGAGAGGTCTAGAATACAAAAACAGGGATTTAATGCTGAGACATTATAAGGCACTGGCCAGACTGAATTTGAAGGATTGTGAACAATTTTGGGCCCCATATTTCAGGAAGGAAGTGCTGGTGCTGGAATGGGTCCAGAGGTAGTTTACAAAAATGATCCCAGGAATAAATGGGTTAACATATGATGAGCGTTTGATTGCACTGGGCCTGTACTCGCTGGAGTTTAGAAGGATGAGTGGGGACCTCATTGAAACTTATCAAAGAGTAAACAGCTTGGATAGAGTGGATGTGGAAAGGGTGTTTCCACTAGGACCAGAGGGTATAGCCTCAGAGTTAAAGGATGGTCCTTTAGTCTCTCTAGTCTATCACCAGCTCGTCTCTTCATTCCAACCAGTACATCTTCCCGATGTTGGACGTATCATCAGTGATGCCTCCACACTGGCCATTCTTGTTTCTCTCTGTTTCCTTTAAGTAGAAAATATAGGAGTTAAAAATCTGGATGTTCAGACTTAAGGAATTCTTCCCCACTGTGTTTATTGTTATAGTTATCATTACTGTACATAAACTATTTATGTGAACAAGGAATTCATGATTGAATGGCGGAGTAGACTTGATGGGGCAAATGGCCTAATTCTGCTCCAATCACATGAATTTATGAGTGCAAAGAAGATTTACCAGGATGTAGCCTGGTGTAAGGGGAAATTAGTTGGACTGCATTTATTTTTCTTTGAGTGGAGAAAGCTGAGAGGACTTGATTGAGCTACAGAAAATAATGAGTCACAGGTAGATATTAGAAAACTTCTCCCCATAACAGAGGTATCTATAACCAAAAGGCACAGGTTTAGGTTAAGCCATAAAAAGTTTGGAGGGGATCTGTGGAAGATTTATTTTCATCCAGTGGATGATTGGAATCTAGAACATATTGTCTGAGTTAAGGGTCGTCGTTCATCGTTGAAACCATTAGCGACACAGTGGTGCTGGTTTCCGACGGGCACGGTGATGGACACACCACACATCTCTGTCCTCCATGCAGCTGGCAAGCTCCTCTTTTGTCTCTACACATGCGTCTTCCATCAGGGTGATGGACATTCTTATAACACTTTAACAGTAAGTAGGATTAGTGTAGATGGATACTTCATTGATGGCCTGTTTATGTGCTGTAAAACTGCATGACTCCATGACGTTATCATTAGAAACATTGAAACATAGAAAATAGGTGCAGGAGTAGGCCATTCGGCCCTTCGAGCCTGCACCGCCATTTAATATGATCATGGCTGATCATCCTACTCAGTATCCTGTACCTGCCTTCTCTCCATACCCCCTGATAAAAAGTTATGAATAGGAGATTAGCCATGGAGTTATGTTCTAAAGAGCAACAAAGGAGGAAAGAGAGATAGGGAATTTATGGGGTTTACAAAAATAACACCAGGGCATAAGATCTTGATAACTGAAGGAACAATTGCCAAGGGCAATGAAATTACATTTGTGGATGATCATGAAGCCAGATTAGTGGAATACTAGTAGATTGAAATTAAATCTAAGACAATGGAAATAACCCATCCCCTTCGGAACTGATGTTTGCTGGAGCAGGAAGGTGTAAGATCATAGGACCACTAAATAAAAATGAAAACCTTAACGTTATGATATTGCTGAGCTGGGAGTGAACAGAGGTCATCAAGCATAGGGGTGAGTTGTGATACAGACAGCAGAATTGTGTAACATAAATCATAGAACAGTACAACACAGGAATGGGCCCTTTGACCCACAATGCCTAGCTGCACTGATCTCACCTGCCTGCACTTGATCCATATCTCTCTCTTCCCTGGACTTCCATGTGCCTATTCAAAACCCTCTTACATGCTATTATCATATCTGCCTCCACCACCACACCTGGGATGTGGAAGGAAACCAAAGTACACGGAGAAAACTCATGCGGTCACTGGGAGAACGTACAGATCCCTTACAGACATCTCCCATTGTCAGGATTGAACCCGGATCTCTGGCGCTATAAGGTAGCAACTCTATTTGCTGCAACACAGTGCTGCCCAATGCTGGAGCAGTGCAGCACTTACATCATTTTGAACATTGGTATCTACAGCTCTTGCGAAAACAAACCAAGATTGCGTGACATAAGTCTGATATACATTATGAGGGAAAGGGAACAAAGTTTAAAGGAGATGTGCATGGCAACTGTTTTTTATACGGAGGGTGGTCAGCGTCTGGAATGTACTGTCCAAGATGATGGTTAAGGCAGGTATGATGATGGCATTTAGTGGCCTTTTGGATAGTCCTCAGGATATGCAGGGGATGGAGGGATATGGATTATATACAGGATGATAAGAGATGGTCTTTGTATCATGTTCGGCATAAACATCGTGAGCTGAAGGATCTGTTCAGTTTAGTTTAATTTTGTTTGGATACAGTGCGGAAACAGGTCCTTCACACTTACACTATCCTACACACATCTTGGATAATTTATGTTTATACCAAGCCAATTAATTTACAAACCTGTAAGTCTTTGGTGTGTAGGAGAAAATCGAAGATCTTGGAGAAAACCCATGCAGGTCACTGGGAGAACCTACAAACTCCGTACAGACATGTACTCACTGTCAGGATCAAACTCGGGTCTCTGGCGCTGTAAGGCAGTAGTTCTACCGCTTGCCACCATGCTGTGTTCTTGTGCTGCATTGTTCTATGTTCTTTGTTTGTTCTATGAAGCTTCGTTCTATGCTACTGTGGGAACAAGACCTTGATCAAGGCTTGGATGTGCAAGTTCTGATTTTGATTTAGTTATTATTACCATGTTAGAACAGATGATCCCTTGGCTTCACTCAACGCCTCTACAAGGTTTAGAGTGATGTACGACCTTGTCATCATTAATTATACAGCTAATGCTAGGGAGACATCATTTGCCTAAAATCAAATTGCTCATGGAAGTTACCGGACTAATTTTCAAGTAGATGGGATTTTGCATGGAAGCAATAAATGCTACAATCTGCTACAGTTTACACATTAAAAAAAGTATTAATTAGTCAAAATTCAAGGCTTTCTTTCAAGGTTAGACATTATTAAGTACTGTTTGTTTAAATGCATCAATTGCTCTAATGTGCATTATTCTCAGTGATATTTCCAGCACTTTACATTGAAAAGAGCTGAAAAACTGGTGCTTGTGGAGAACCAGAAAATCACTGACAACAACTAATTTAACTCCAGGAACTGCAGTCAATTTCACAATGTAATGATGGCAAATGCTGATGGCGTTGTCATCACTGCGACTGTACAATATGAGTGATTAAATAATTATCCTGCATCAGTTTTCCAGTGAGACTAATCTAGTGAAAATTACATAAAGGAAAGAGATATAATAACATTTGAGAAAGATAGGTGCAGATAATTGATAAACTAATCAAATTTACAAAAGGTAAAAGCCTCAGTCCAGAGAGAAAGCGTTTACACATAATGAAAACTTTGAAAAGAGATAGCAGAAATTCATTAGAAATAGGAATAGTACCAAAGAACTGGCAGCCAACTAATGCGATTGCTTTATATATAAAGAGTGATAAAACAAGCCTAGGGATTTGAAGAACAATTAGCTTAATACTGATGGGATGATAATGAACTCCTTAATCAAATGTATAATTGGAAAAAAAAATCAAAAAATGAAAAGCATAGTTTCACAAAAAAAGGAGCTTTGCTTGTCCAAACTGATTGAATTCTTAGAAGGAATTACAGGAAGGCAGGAGAAGCTAATGCAATAATCATAATAGTTTCTTATGGCTTGGGCTTTCAAGGACTTTCATTTGACTTTTATTTTAAGCTTTAGGAAGTTAAAGGAAGAGAACAAGACTTGCATTTACAAAGAATGACGAATCAGGTCATCTCAAAGCACATTACACCTGACTAAAATTTGCTGTAATGAAGGAAATGGAACAGCCAATTCAAATGCACCAAGAAAGCTAATGACATGTTGGCCTTCATAACAAGAACAGTTGAGTATAGGAGTATTATGTGTAGTTTTTGTCTGAAAATTTGAGGAAGGATATTCTTGCTATTGAGGGAGTGCAGCGTAGGTTCACGAGGTTAATTCCCAGGATGGCGGGACCGTCATGTGTTGATAAAATGGAGCGGCTGGGCTTGTACACTCTGGTATTTAGAAGGGTGAGAGGGGATCTTATTGAAACATATAAGATCATTAAGGGATTGGACATGCTAGAAGGGCCGAATGGCCTACTCCTGCACCTATTGTCTATTGTTATCCCAATATGCAATGTTATAATGTCCAGATAATCTGTATTTGTGACATTGCTTTGGGAATAATAACAATTGCCAGGACAATAAGAATGACTTTCCTGCTTTTGATTTCTGCCACAGTGTTATGTAATCTTTTACAACTACCAAGAAAAGGTTTTGGTTTCATATGGCATAGGAAAGATAACACGTCTGATGGTGCAATGCCCATTAATCCTGCACATGAACTCAGTTTAGATTATGGACTCCAAGTCAAAAGAGTGGGGCTTGAAGCCACAAACCTCAGACATAGAATGTTTTTATTCCTATTCTAAGCATACAGTGAAAGAATATGCACATGGAACTCCACTTTTGAAGTTCATCTCATTGATATAAATGTAACTGATTTTAGTAATGAACTGCACTGAACATATTCCACATTTGGAAAATAGTTTATTCTTTTTATTCTGCATTGAGAGAGTCGCCTTATGTTGCAATTAATACATTCCAGAACATTGTTTTATTATACCATTACTAAGAACATAAATATACACCATTGAAGAAAACAATCCAGAATGCCATCCCATTAAGTGTTGTGACGGCTAAAATGTATCAGTGCTGTGAATGATGGGTATTTACCTATCATGAACAGTGCTCATAAATACTGTGCAAAAGCTCAGTATAGAGGGACATAGATCAACAATGTGTAAATGAAAACATACATATCATCCTTAAGACAGAAAGGACGCTTCTTCCAATATATTTATGCTTGATGTAATTAATTATTTTTTTCTCAGTATTTATAAATCAACAGTCTCAGATCTGCCACAATCTGTGGTGGCTCGAAGGGCCAAATGGCCTCGTCCTGCACCTATTTTCTACTTTTTCTATGCAATCTTAAGTCGTAAAGAAATAAAAAGACAAGATTTCTTGATCTAATTATAGACATACCATAAACCTGAAAGGGCTACCTACCTGAACACTGCTAGACTCCATGGTGAAATGAAACAAAGGTGTGTAACTTGATTCCTATTATTTATGTAACTGCTGTGAGTGATTTTTACCTTTCCAGTTATTTTTCCCTTCTCAAGTATGTATTCAATTTCCGTTTTATATTTATATTAAATCTGTTTCTTTCACCTTTCTAGATCTCGTAGGCCAAGTCTTGCTGGCACAAGTACTTTGTTCACTATAACTTTCCATCATCACCCCATAACCATGCTTACCTTGTCCAGATGTTCAGGGCCTTTCTTGCGGCTCCAAGGCGCCCCGGAATCACAAAAAGGCCAGAGCATCCATTGATTCCCACTACAACCATTACTGAGTAATTTGGGGACTTCTGTGGTAGACTGCACATGTAATTAATTCTGGAAACAAGGAACTGCAAATGGTGGCTTACAAAAAGAAGGCACAACGTACTGGAGTAACTCATAAGATCATAAGAGCAGAATTGTGATGAGAGCAGAATTAGGCCATTCGGCCAATCAAGTTTGCTCCACCATTCAATCAAGGTTGATCTTTCTCTCCTTCCTAACCTATTCTCCTGTCTTCTCCCCATAACCTCTGACACCCGTACTAATGAAACTCAGCAAGTCAGGCAGCATCTCTGGGGAACATTTTGTGTCGGAAGCCTTCTTCAAACATAGGTGACCCATAATGTCACTATCCATATTCTCCAGAGATGCTGCCTGACCTGCTGAGTTACTCCTGCACTTTGTGTCTTTTAAAAAAAATCCAGACCTTGGTACGATTTACAAGCAAGTTCTCAGTCCACATCCTGCTTCAGAGAGCAAGACTTATCACCTCGTTGGTTCTTTTCCCAATTATCTTAAATCTGTCCTCCTGTTTGGGACAATCCTGCTGTAAATCAATAGCATCTCGTTATTTTGTACTTCTAAGTCTGGGGAAGAGTAATTGTTGAAATACGTTGATATTTTCTGATAACATTCAGTTATGGAGCCAATGAAGTTAAGCAGCAGTAAAACAAGCTGACATCTGAATAAATTATGTAGCTGGGCTAATGAAACATGTTAGATCTTAACATGGATAAATATGACATATTGGAGCAGAATACAAAAGTGCTTGGGTGTGATTAGTGATCCTTCAACAAAAGTCTCATACAGTCACCACCCTTTGTGTAAAAGAGTTACTCCTCAGATTCCTATTAAATCTTTTCCCCTTCACCTTAAACCTATGTCCTCTGGTCCTTGATTCACCTATTTGCAAGATACTCTATGCATCTACCCGATCTATTCCTCTCATGATTTTATACATCTCCATAAGATCACTCCTCTTCCTTCTGCACACCAAGGAATAGATTTCCAGCCCACTCAACCTCTCTCTATAGGTCAGACCCTCAAGTACTGGCAAAATCCTTATAAATCTTCTCTGTACCCTTTCCAGCTTAACAACATCTTTCTTATAACATGGTACCCAGAACTGAACACAATACTCTAAATGTGACCTCAGCAAAATCTTATACAACGGCAACATGGCCTCCCAACTTTTATACTCAATACTCTGACTAATGAAGGCCAATGTGCCAAAAGCTTTTTTGACCACCCTAACTACCTATGACTCCATCTTTAAGGAACTATATACCTGCACTCCTCTGCTCTACAACACCTCTCCAGAGCCCTACCATTCACTATAGGTCATGCCCATGTTAGTCTTCCCAAAATGTAAAACCTCACATTTCTCTGTATTAATTTCCATCAACCATTCCTGAGCCCATCTGGCCAATCGATCAAGATCCTGCTGCAATTTTTCACAATAATCTTCATTATCTGCAAAACTACTTTTGTATTATCAGCAAACCTGCTAATCTTGCCATGCATGTTCTCATCCAAATCATTGATATAGATTGATACAGCAACAGTAACAATCAAATTAATTGATTTGATCACTAATCAATCAGTAATAATCAATTTGACAATCAAAAAATAAAGTTTTTTGAGATCAGATGAAGTCTGCTGAGGAGTTTATGAATTGGTCAGGATTGTGTCAGTCAGAGAGAACATGTGACAGGGGCAACACTGCAAACAATGCACATAATGGCATAAAAGGCACAAAGCTCCAGTATTTCCTGGCTGTGAGAATGACATGGGCAAGGGTAACGATTTGGTAGAGCCTACAGCAGCATGGCAATGTTCTATAGATTCTGCTTATATTTTTGCTCTCATTATTGGGAGCGTTTAATGCAAAGGTGCATCAAGTGTCGTGTTTAGTGGTTGTTGAAAAGAAAAGAGCAATGTTAATTATTCACAAGTCATCAGTGGACATCTTAAGGGCCTGTTCCACATTGCGATTTTATGGGCGACGACGGCCGTCAATGACTGATGCCCGATGTCGTCAGAAAACCGTCAAGTAGTGCAACAGGATGCATCAAGGTACGTGAGTCCGCATCACCATGCGTCACCAATTTCCACGAGTCATGGGACAGGGCACGCATCACCGTGCGTCACCATAGCACAGCATGCAACAGCATACGGCAGCATTGAACAGTGTCAGAGATGTCACAGCCATCAAGCGGCATCAATGAACGTCCACCCGTGACACGATATGGCAAGATACGACAGGGTGCATCATCTGAGGCGCATGACGTCATTTGAATGACCAGCTTTCCTCTAAAAGGGGACGGACCGCGATGCATCTTGATGCATCATGACGCACGACGACGTACGGGTGACGCGTGGTGATGCACGATGCCACAAAATAAATTAACATAGGCAATGACCATGCATCACCGTGTGTCACCCATATGTCATCGTGCGAAAGGGCGAAAGGGCGAAAGGGCGCACGACATGATAAGACACGCAGATGTCGCGCGAGGATTTTGAACATTTTGATCAAGATTGATCCCTGGGTGGCGGTACTGTCATATGAGGAAAGATTGAAAAGACTAGGCTTGTATTCAATGGGGTTTAGAAGGATGAGGGGGGATCTTTTAGAAACTTATAAAATTAAAAAACTGGACAAGCTAGATTAAGGAGAAATGTTCCCAATGTTGGGCAAGTCCAGAACCAGGGGCCACAGTCTTAGAATAAAGTGGAGTCCATTTAAGACTGAGGTGAGAAAAAACTTTTTCACCCAGAGAGTTGTGAATTTGTGGAATTCCCTGCCACAGAGGGCAGTGGAGGCCAAATCACTGGATGGATTTAACAGAGAGTTAGATAGAGCTCTAGGGGCTAGTGGAGTCAAGGAATATGGGGAGAAGGCAGGAACGGGTTATTGATTTGGGACGATCAGCTATGATCACAATGAATGGCGGCGCTGGCTCAAAGGGCCGAATGGCCTCTTCCTGCACCTATTTTCTATGTTTCTATGTTTAGTTTTGAGATAGAGGGTGGAAACAGGCCCTTCGGCCCACCGAATCCCCGCATGGTGATCCCCACACATTAATACTACCCTACACACATTAGGGACAATTTACACATACACCAAGCTACATACCTGTACGTCTTTGTAGTGTAGGAGGAAACTGAAGATCTCCGATAAAACCCACGTGGCCATGGGGAGAACGTACAAACTCTCTACAGACAGCAGCCGTAGTCAGGATCGAACCCGGGTCTCTGGCACTGTAAGCACTGTAAGGCAGTAACTCGAGCTGCCCTCATACACTGAACAGTTCAGTACAGTGTGAACTGCTGATCACTGAAGAAAATTGCGCTCCCCTCAGTTGCCTTCTTTCTTGTTCTCTTCTTTTGTTGCTCTTTAGCTTGCACGTTGTGTGCCCCAGGTTCCTCCTGGGTCTGCACGCTGCTCTCCTTCTTGCATTGTCTGCTGGTATGGATTGCTAGGCTGTGCAGTGTTTAGCCTGGCAACCCACAGAAGTCTCCACACCTGATGGGTGTGTTCTGATGCAGAACAGTGGAATCTAATTTTCAGAAGCCTTGTGTTGCTTTTCTTATTGATTCTGGTTCTGACTTAGTTCTTGTTGAAAAGCTAAGCAGCTAATGTGGGAAATAGAAGATAGCCCCGTCGCTCCTGGCTGTGTTATTTCTCTGAGGATGAAAGTGTCAGGTGTGCCTCTTGAAAACAAAGAGGATGCTGGAAATATCTCGATGACCAGGTAGCACCTTATGAGAAAGCTAACCTTGCATCAGGTTTGGCACAGTGGTACTGTGGTAGTGTTGTTGCCTTACGGTGCCAGAGACCCGAGTTAGATCCTGACAATTGGTGCTGTCTCTTTGTTCGTTCCCCCTGTGACACTTGTGGGTTTTCTTCGGGTGCTTCAGTTTCCTCCCACCCTTCAAGGATGTACAGGGTTGTAGGGTAATTAACCTGTAAATTGTAAAAATTGTCCCTAGTGTGTACACGCCACTGGTGTATGGAGAGGTGATTGCTGATTGGCTTGGACTCGGTGAGTCGAAGGCTCTGTTTCCACACTTGAACTCTAAAATAAAGTAAAATAAAGTACCAAATGTCTGACCAGTTCTGAAAAAAGAAAAGCTGACATTGTTGAATTCAAATTTGAGTCCCAGGGCCGCAACATATCCCACCAGATTCAATAGAGAGCATCAGGTGTTTAAGTAATCATAAGTAAATAACCTGTAATATCTGCAAATTTAATCCAGTTCTCAACCTGCATAACCAGTGTTTGTAAGTTGGCACACACAAAAGCTGGAGAAACTCAGCGGGTGCAGCAGCATCTAGTAAGTTGGCATGCTTGCTTCTACCAGGGCTTTGCTATCTCGAGCTTTTGTAACACCTGCAGGATCCCATCAGGAGCCTGGCACATTAAAGGCTTTTTAAAAAATTATAATATCATAAACCTTCTTACTAAATTTACAGATAGCAATGTGTGCACAAGACCAGTCTCCATCAGCAAATTGCAGTATTTGACAGCAGATTCCTAAAGGATGCAGACAAAAAAATGCTGGAAAAACTCAACGGGTGAGGAAGCATCTATAGAGTGAAGGAATAGGTGACGTTTCAGGTCGAAACCCTTCTTCAGACTAAAAGAAGCATAATTGTTTTGAGTAGTGACCTAGATTCATAGTCATAGAATCATGCAATGTGGAAACAGGCCCTTCGGCCCAACTTGCCCACGTTGACCAACTGTCCCCACCTGCCAGCATTTGGTCTATATCCCACCAAATCTATCCCATCCATGTACTTGTTTAAATTTGTTTTCTAAAGCTGTACAGATGTTTTCCATGTAAAGATATATCAACACTGTTTGGATCACAGGGGCAATCTTGCTCTGACTAAATTTAACGTTGAATAAATAAATAAATCCCATTTCAGCTAATCAAAGCGAAACACGACCAAGAACAAACAATTAGGATCCCTAGTGCAGCAACTGGAAAATATATTTGCAAGATATTCTTTGGCTGTTGTTGAACCATAGACTAAACAATGAGATCTGCTTATTCTTTCCACTGTGGAAGTTTGCTGAACATTTAAATAACTGTTTTGGATCCTTGTCTGTGTCTGATCCTTTCTTGCGTCTCAAATAGAAACATAAAAGTAAATTACGCATGGTGATAGTAGAACAAGAAAAGCACATCAGAAATTGAAGCAACCCACTTACTTCATTATCCATTCAATGATTGTTCAATGGTTCACTTCAATGACAAATACAGTGTGCAGTCTTCATTTTGCCAACATCCCCAAAGAGGCTTAAAATGTTACATCCCTGAGCATTTCTTCGCTCTAAGCTTTCTCCCACAGACTCTGAGTAATATACAACTGTGAAAAACAGAATAATCACTATGCTGATTCCTTGCTCATTCCATCATATTGTGTGTGGTCCGGAATACCAGAGTGGAAATTTATTTGGAAGATCTGGATTTAGCACCTGGTGACTGGCACGTTTTTTTTGGTTGCCATGCACACAAATATGCTGGTAAAAAACGCCATTCCTGCTTGTTCGTCAGCCTGGCATTAAACTGTGATTTTATTTTAGCCCTTCGTAACTTGTTTTTGATTCAATATTGTGTACCCACATGGTGACAGAACATAGAACATGGATCAGTACAGCTCCGGATCAGGGACTTTGGCCCACAAATTATGTCAAAAATAATGCCAAGTTAAATTAATCTCCTCTCCCTTCACACGATCCATATCCCTACCTGAAAGTCTCTTAAATGCCACTGCCACTACCCATGACAGTTTGTTCCAGGCACCCACCACTCCCTGATATAAAAAAAACTTGCATTGCACTTTTATGTCAAATGCCAAATGTTCCCCTTTTATCTTCAAGCTATGGGTTCTAGTCTTTGACATTTCCACCTTGGGAGAAAGGCGGAGAAAAGGAGGAAAACAGTATACCCTATCAAAGCCTCTCATAATGTTATATACTTCTATCAGGCCTCCCTTCAGCTTCCAACACTGCAGAAAAAACTATCCAAGTTTGTTCAACTTCTCCGTTTATGTCAGTTTTATGACAGGTTATGGAATTAATAATTTTGTACATCGTCAGGGACATATATATGAATAATTCTCCAAAATGTGGAACCTTGTTCTCCTTGAAATGGACCACGAATGCCCTCAAAAAGTGCTCAGGCAGAAAATAAGTGCTGACATATTATGAAGTATAAAAATTTACAGCCTATTACTCTTCATTATTCATCATAGTTAAAGCTGAGTATGAAATGGTACTGAATAACCAGCACATTATGTCAGTAGCTATTTGCACTGCTAGAGGGAGAATAACTTTGTACTAACAGTCACCCAGTACTCTAAAATAGTCCTTTAAAATTTGTCAAATATTGTAATATGCAGAAAACTATTATAACTTTTACACGGGACTTTATATTCCCTGTTTGTTTTACTTAACTCCTACAATTTAATAGTAAGATTAAACGAGAACTTACCAGTTTGAAGTTTAATCGTTATTTTATGAGGAGTAACGTTGAGGAAATACGGGAATAACCCCGCTAGGACGCATGCGTGTCATTCTTCAAAGCAGCGGTGTGAAATCACAGATAACTGTAATGACTAAACATAGTATAGGTATGTTACAAAACCTACCTGAATCGTCATTGGGAATCTGCCCTCAGCCATGTCGGCGATTTTGGCGCTGTTTGGAGGGGGCGGGTTTAAAACGCGATTTTTACTAGGCTGTACTAATCGCACATGTTCAGCCTAGTAAATCATTAACGAAAAATCGCTGCAAGACCCGGTCGCAAAAGGTATTATTAGTTTTATAGGCCTCGATAATATAGTTATAATAGTTTTAAAATTACTCTCTGATTTCGCAACCTCTCGCAGCCCCAGGGTTTTATAAAGCAAACAATTAAAGGTATGTACCTTATTTTTACATTAAATGGGGCATATATATAACCCTGAATATCAAGTTATCTATAACGAATAGTTCATTTTGGGCTTTTTATATCCCGCAGTATTTTTCTCGGCATTTGAGGGCACTAATCCAGCGCTATGTCAACGTTGTAAACCAGCGCGTTCCACATGAACCCACTAGAAAGCCGATTTAAATGGGCATTTATTTACAGCAATTGAACACTAAATTCCTTCCATTTGGCCTATAAATTAATGTAAATTAGATATAAAAATCATGTTATATTGTGAATTATTTGTGAATAATCTTTGGACACTTAGGCTATTTAAAAATGTTAATCTTTCCTTAAGAAATGGGCGTTTGACTATCCAAGATCACAGCTTTTTTGTAATGTCCATTGAAAATCAATAGGGAACAAGATGCTAATTTCCGAGTATGAAAATGGTCATAACTTTTTTAATACTTGAGATATGAAAGTGAATTTGGTGTCAAATTAAACTTATTGTTATGCTTTATCTGATGGGATAAATTGCAGACTTGATTTTTTAAATCTCAAAATTTTGTAACATTGCTACATAGTAAGATTAGAGAAGAGATACCAGTTGAATATATGATCAAGGGTGGGAGCTGAGGGCACGTATTCCCTCAACATTACTCTTCATAAAATAACGATCTAACTTCAAACTGGTAAGGTCTCGTTTAATCTTACTATTTTACTTCGGAGTCACGTGAGTGACTACGTGAAGATTTTAAAGCTCTGTGATTTGAAACAAGTTTGAAACAAGTTTATTCATGGATAACCCCTTGAGATGGACAGTCATCTCATTTTCGAGGGGGTCCAACATAAAACATACAGCACAAGACATAACATACATAACGGCTCTCATTGACCCAACTACCCACACACCAATCCCATAACCCCTCCATCCCCACTTGTTATAGTTTATAACAATTGTTAATTGACTTTACATATCCAATAATAATAACAGTTATATGTTACAGCGCAAATGATCACACACAGAGCAAGCTAGATAAAGGAGCTTGAATACTCTAATACTAGAAACAGGTACATGGTTTTATAAGAAAGGGTAAAAGTGTATGTTTAAATAGATGAAATGAGCTAATAGTTCTTATGCTACTAGGTAAAGTGTTCCAGTCAGAAGGAGCTTTGAATTTAAATGCACATCTCCCAATTTCTTTTGTTAGTTCTTGGAATGAAAAAGAAGGGTTGCTGAATATGTCTTAGTGAGTATGAGGGTGTGTATGGTAATAGGTCTTGTTTTAGATAAGAAGGGTAATTGAGATGGATGCATTTAAAGATGAACTGGAAGCATCTTCGAGCGTGGGGGGATAACCAGTTTAGAGTTTCGTACATAGAACAGTGGTGAGTTATATATGGACACCTTAAAATAAATCTGCAAAGACTATTATAAACTACATTGAGAGGTTGAAGATGTGTATCAAATGTATTCTGATAGACAATATCAGCATAATCCAGTGATGGTAGTAGTAGATGAGAGACAATTATTTTTCTCATCTGAAAGGTGAAACAATTTATATGGCGGTAAAGAATAGCTAGATTACAGCTGAGTTTTTTAGTAATCGTCTCACTATGTTTTGTAAATGAAAGCGTTGGATCGAGCCAAACACCAAGATATTTGAAGTTCAATACTTGTTGTAATGGTGATCCTTCAATAAATGATATAGTCAGATCTGCAGAATTACCAAGGCCTTGTCTGGTACCGAATAACATACTGCATGATTTATATTTATTTAAAATTAATTTGTTAAATAATAGCCATTTCTGAATAGAAGTAAGATCTAATTGAAGGGATCTTTCAATTTCTGATTTGTTAGTACTAGATGTATATAGCACTGCATCATCGGCATATAGTTGTGTTTGACAGTCAGAACAGATATTAGGGAGGTTATACAAAAAAGACGGTCTGAAGAAGGGTTTCGGCCCGAAACGTTGCCTATTTCCTTCGCTCCATAGATGCTGCTGCACCCGCTGAGTTTCTCCAGCTTTTTTGTGTAACCTTCGATTCTCCAGCATCTGCAGTTCCTTCTTAAACACAGATATTAGGGAGGTCGTTTATGAAAATATAGAAAAGGAGTTGTCCCAAGGCCGAACCTTGCGGGACCCCCTTCTCAACAATTAAGAAATTGGATTGACTTCCATTAAAGGTGACACATTGGCGTCTGTTATGAAGGTATGAGTTAAACCACAGTAGATTGTTTTGAGAAAGACCAATAGAGTAAAGTTTATCAAGCAGTAGGTAGTGGTCAACAACATCAAAGGCCTTGGTTAAATCAAGAAAGATGGCACTGGTGAGGTTACCATCCTCAGAAGCAGTGAACACATCACTGGTGAGTTTTAACAGAACTGTAGTTGTGGAGTGATTAGGTCTGAACCCAGACTGGCATGGAGATAGTATGTTGAAAGTTGAGACATAATGCGAAAGCTGATTGAACACTAGTTTCTCAAGGATTTTAGCCACCGAGTTGATAATTGAGATGGGGCGGTAATTGTTAATATCGTGTGGTTCGCCTCCCTTATGCAGTGGATTAACATGCCGTGGAAACGAGTCCATGCATCACATCTGCCTTGATTATGGGGAGAATAGTGTTAACATCATTAGATATCAATACGATATTGATAAATTTATTAACGCCAAATTATAGCCCCTATTCATGGGGTAAAATTATATTACGCAACTTAAAATTGTTTCTTCCAGGTTTAATTACTGGTTTGTTATAAAATCATTGGAAAGTTTTCTCCATTGACCATCCTGCTGTCTTGAGGATTTGGTCCATAGGAACATCCAACTTCATAGCTGCCGATGTAGCTGCAGCCCTGGTGGAGTGAGATTTAAAAATGTTAGTGTCTACTCCAGCCTTTATTAGGACCTGTTTTAGCCATCTCGGGATGGTCTGGACTGTCACTTTTTTTGTGTGGCTGTTTGTAGCTGATTAAAAGTGCCATTGCTTTGCCTCTGATGATCTTAGTATACTCCATATATAATTGTAAGTGTGTTACAATACAGAGACGATCATCTGTCGGGTAGGCCATGAATTCTATTTTTAGGCCTGCTGACCCCTGTCTGTTCTGTTTGACTAATTCATTGATGTGAAAAGTTAAATTTCCAGATGAAATAGTCATGTTGTCCAGACTTAGTTTCGGTAGCGACTGGACCCTTTGTGCCGTGACCAAGGCCATCAGCATGACTGTTTTCATAGTCAGTTTCTGTAGGGATAGAGCTGTAGCTGGAGACCAGTTTCTTAACATGGTCAGTACAATGCTCACATCCCATATTTGGGAGTATCTGGTTCTTGGGGGGTTAACATTAAAAATTACCCTCATGAGTTTGGTTACAAGGGGGTATTTCCCAACAGAAAGCCGCACTGTTCCTTGCCACAAGTATGTTGACAGAGCACTTCTGACACAGTTGATGGCACTATAACTGAGACCCTCATCGTAATGGAGGCTTTCCAGGAATTCTTGAACGGATGGGATGTTCATAGATCTGTGGGTGATGTTTATTGTTGCGACAGTACATTTCCCATTTCTTGATGTACACCAAGTACTGTTTTTTGGTGGACTGTCTGTGAGCCGCTGAAATAATGGCCACTGTTCGGTCCGTCAGTCCCAGGTGTAGTAGAGGTGCTTTCAAACTCTACAAATTAATAGGTTTGTATAATTATGACATGGGTGACTTTCCCTTGTTACGGATGAACCAGTAAATTAGGTCTATGATGGATGGTGATGCATGGTTCTAATACCATGTCGAGTATCACCGGGAACCATGGTTGAGTAGGCCAATCGGGTACTATCAAAATACCAGATGCAGAGTCTTGCTGTATTTTCCTTAATACCCAACGGATGAGGCAGAAAGGGGGAATGCATAAATAAACAATTTCCCCCAATGCAGCGAAAATGCATCTGTTGCCACTGCCCCAGGGTCTGGTTCCCATGAAACATAATTTGATAACTGGTGATTGAGCCTGGATGCGAATAGATCGATATCTGGTGTTCCATACCATGCTGTAATTTCAGCAAATACATTTTTATCCAACATCCATTCAGTGTTTTCATTGAATTTGCGTGACCTGGTGCTTGCCACTAAATTTAGTTTACCTGGTAAGTAGGTAGCTGATATCCAAATATCTCTCTGAATACACCATTGCCAAATTGTATTGGCCAGATTGTCACATGATGTCGATTTGTTTCCACCCATATGGTTGATATATGCTACCACCACGGTGGTGTTGTCAATTTGTAGTCTAACATGCTGGTGATATAACCCAGAACAATATGACTTAAGGCCATGGAACGCACTTAACATTTCCAGGTAGTTTATGCCCAGTGTTTGTAATAATGATGCTTCCTGTGCATTCCATCTCCCTCCACAGCTGGAGATGGAATTGGTAGCACCCCAACCAAGTGCACTGGCATCCGTTTGTAGTACCATAGACGGGTTGCTGATAATGATTGGATTGGAACAATGCCTAATGTTATCTTTCCACAAATTTAGTTCCATTATGGCCTCTGTTGGTAGCTTCATTGGTCTGTCAAAATGACCACCATTAATTTTGAGTGCTCGTATTTTAGCCCTCTGTAAATTTCGATAATGTAAAGGTCCGAATTGTGTGGCTGGAAACGCAGCCACTATTTGGCCAATTATTCTTGCTGCCAGTCTGATGGATGGTTTAGTGATGTCAATGATTTTGCTGCAAGCCTCTATTAAGGCTTTAACCGTTTCTTTCGGCAAAGCCACTGACATGTGAACTGAGTTAATGGAGAACCCCAGATAATCCATTGTGGTTGAAAGAGTTAATTTAGATTTAACTGGATGGATGATAAACCCCAGTTTTTCAAATAATTGTTTTGTGGCTGTTACCGCTTGTTTAGCCAATTCCAAAGTTCTGCCCACAATAAGTATGTCTTCTAGATATGCCATTACCATGTGTTTTTGTTTCTGCAGAAACACTAGGGCTGGTTTCAAAATTTTAGTGAACAGCCTGGGGGCTGATGTTAGATCATTAGGTAGTGCCCTGTACTACCATTCTGACCCATCCAGTTGAATTTTAAATAACATCTGTGGTCACCTCTTATGTGTACTGTATAGTAAGCATCTTTTAAATCAATGCTTGCCATTTAGTAGCCTTTGGAAATCAATTGCTTAGCAGTAATAAAGATTTCCATCTTGAAATGAATATATTGTACGAAAGTATTCAAATGAATCAAATCTATGATGATGCTGCAACCACCATCTTTCTTGTTTTTGGTAAAGATATTGGACACGAATTCCTGTGATTCGTGTTGGGTTTTCTCAATTAATCCTTTTTTATAAAGCCGCTGTAGTTCAGCATGTGCTTTTGATTTTTCTTTGCCTGTAAGCACGAACATTCGGTTCGGTACATGCTGAACTGGAGGGTTATGTTTTTGTATAATTTCAATGGTATAACCCTGGATACTGCTTAAAATATAAGTATCGGTAGTTAACTTATTCCATGCATCCAGATAGAAGTATAATCTCCCACCAACCTCCATGCTCCCTTCAATTCGTAAGGAACCAGACCCACCTACCTCCATGGTTACCAGTGGTAGGTTTGTTACTTTTTCGGCATCCTCCGTGGACGTTGAGGCGCCGGTGTCTGGGTCTGTAGTTGGGTTGTTGTTGAGGGTTTGCACATTTTCCAGGAAGACCATGGCCTAAAAAAGACCAATGTTGAGTGTTCCTGGCTTTCGAGCTTTCACCAGTTTGTCTTGGCCGACTGGTGGGTGCGTAGGGGTGCTGTTTCTGGCCGAAGTAGTTTTTGGACGTTGCTTTATTGAGCCCCAGGGTTTTAGCCTCTTCGTCAAGTTCTTTTACCTGTTTGGATAAGTCACCTCCAAATAGTAATATTGGTGGTTTGGATGTTCCAGGTTTGCAGAGGCCTGCAAATTTGGGGTCTAAAGCCGGTTGGATGGCACTCTTCCTAATACTATTTAACTCGTATTGGGAGTTGCCAAATAAAGCCAGTGCATCTTGGTGATCTTGTGTCATGTCTTGTTCATTTAATGTGCGGGCGAAAGTCCTGTTAGGACTTTCAGAACTTTTTGTAGTTTCAAGTCCCTGGCTCTGATTGATGCCCCGACATGTTTCCAAATACACTGGTTGACACTGGGAACATTTAGTGATTTGCAGTTCCCTGGTGGTAAGTGTCTTGCTGTGGTGTCCAATAATGCCTGTCCTTGT
This sequence comes from Leucoraja erinaceus, assembly GCF_028641065.1. NCBI lineage: Eukaryota > Metazoa > Chordata > Chondrichthyes > Rajiformes > Rajidae > Leucoraja > Leucoraja erinaceus. The sequence goes on from NW_026576578.1 coordinate 78,898, forward strand.
TGCTGGTTGAATGACATGTAGTCTATACTTGCAGCTATTTTAGGCTCCAGGTTTTGGCCAGTTTGGTCGGGTTGAATAAACTGGGACACCATATCCAATAGGTTTTCTTGCACCCCATGCACACTAGGGGTATGTTCTGCACACCCCTCTTCAGGGTCAGCCCAGAATTGACCCCCCGTACTCCCCTCTGTTGAGGGAGAAACACTGTGCAGCCCCACAAGAGGCACTGCTGTAGGACTTACTAGCTGCCCACTGTGGCTAGGCTCCCTCTCCCGGAGCCTGCCACTTTGGAGTATTTGCTCCAACAGCCGCTCCAACTGGTTCCTATGCTCTCGGGCACAGGCCACTCACGGCTGCTCCTGTTCCTCCAGCTGCTCCAACCAGCTGCAATGCTCATGGGCACTGGCCGCTCGCGGCTGTTCAAAGTCGGACTCATCAGAGTCAACGACTGTCTGTTTTTTGCTTCGCTTTACCGCCCGGCCATGGTGTTGATTTGGCCGGTGTGGGAGCGAAGTGTTCCCATTACAGGAGATTGGCGTGCCGTTGGCTGCTGCTGGCTGCCCGCAACTCCGCGGTTCTCTCCCGCCAGCTTTTTCGCAGCCTTCTTGTTTCTCGTGGATCTGTCCATGCCTCCACCTGTAAAGTAAGTGGAAAGAACACAGAGTCTCCTTACCTGCTGTTCCCGGCTTTTTTAATTCTGCCTCTCCCCCTGCTGTGACTCGTTGCAATGCGTGTAGCGATGTGACACGCATGCGTCCTAGCGGGGTTCTTCACGTAGTCACTCACGTCACTCCGAAGTAAAATTAAGATTAAACAGAGAATGGTTCAGTAGTGATTGCATATCTACCAACTATGCGTGCAATACCGAGATTAAAGATAGCATGACATTTGATTTAATGAGTGGGAGTAAAAGTCAGAAGTCTTTCCAGGTCAAAAGCAGGTAGATTGTAAAGCAAAAGCACAATGCTTTTTACACTAAATTCTGGAGTAACTCAGCAGGACAGCCAGCATGTCTGGATAGAAGGAATGGGTGATGTTTCAGGTAGAGACACTTCTTCACACAGAAGAAGGGCCTCGACCCGAAACGTCACCCATGTATAACTCTAATCTTGTGCTCTTCCAGTTTGTGGGATTTTTCTATTTGCATAAAAACAACAGTGCTACAATTTGTCAGCAGGTTACACATCGTTCTCCTGTGCTGCAAGTGCAACAAGTTTAGTTCAGATCGTTGATATATCGTAACAGTTATCGTTGATAAATCTTAAAAACCGTGCGTGCGCAGATTCCATCAGTTAGCGCCACGCAGATTGGTCTCTTCTCCTGTCAGTCAATGCCATGGCAGGGACGCCCCTTCTGCCCCATCGGTGGAGACCTGTCCGGCCTCACTCACAAACTCCTCTCTCCCCTCCTCACAGTAGTTGGTCTATCGTATCGCCCACCACCAGCGGCGGTCGCGGGGGGGGGGGTTCAGTGGAGGCCCTGGTTCCGTCTCCCTCTCCCTGTTCCTCACTCACCTCTCGCCCCCGCCCACCCTCTGTGGCAAAGGCAGTCCCGTCAATCCATCCCCCTGGGTCCGTCTCCTCCACCGCCGCCGCCTCAAGAGGAGGGGGAGGGTGTGCTGGGTGATGAGGGGGAATGAGCTGTGCCTGCGCAGTTGGGGGCTATGCGTGAGTGGTGTAATACTGCGTTGGGAGGAACGGGTCGCCTTGGGAAAACGGATGAGTGGTGGAATATTGCATTGGGGAATGGGTTGCGTTGGGGGACCAGGCTTCGTGTGTGACAGGGCCCACTTAGTCTAGTTCCTTCTATGCAGAGATGCTATCTGTCCCGCTGAGTTACTCCAGCATTTTGTGTCTATCTTCAGTGTAAACCAGCATCTGCAGTTCTTTCCTACATTATTCACTGAGCAGATGTGTTCTATGATTTATACCTTTGCCTTGCATTTATATAAAATGAAACCATTTTAGTGGCAGCTCCAATCTGAGAGAAAAAAACGGCTAGAAACTGCATAAAATCTGCAGTATTTCATGTTGCACTGAAATATGGCTGCATTTAGTAATGCAAAGGATCCAACTCGATACGTCACCTATTATTTTTTCCAGAGATGCCACCTGACCCGCTGAGTTATTCCGGCATCGTTTGTCAGCACTGGGCCGGTACCCGCTGGAGTTCAGAAGAATGAGGGGCGACCACGTTGAAACTTACACAATAGTGAAAGGCTTGGATAGAATGGATGTGGAGAGGATGTTTCCACTAGTGGGAGAGTCTGGGACTAGAGGTCATAGCCCCAGAATTAAAGGACGTTCTTTTAGGAAGGAGATGAGGATACATTTCTTTAGCCGGAGGGTGGTGAATCTGTGGAATTCTTTGCCACAGATGGCTGCGGAGGCCAAGTCAGTGGGCATGCTTAAGGCAGAGTTAGATAGATTCTTGATTAGTGCAGGTGTTGGAGGTTATGGGAAGAAGGCAGGAGAATGGGGTTTGGAGGGAGTGATAGATCAGCAATGATTGAATGGTGGAATAGTGTTGATGGGCCGAAGGGCCTAAGATACAAGATACAAGATACATTTAATTGTCATTTGGACCCCTTGAGGTCCAAACGAAATGCCGTTTCTGCAGCCATACATTACAAACACACAGACCCAAGACATAACATAATTTACTTAAACATCCATCACATCGCTGTGATGGAAGGTCAAATAAACTTATCTCTCCACTGCACTCCCCCCCCCCCCTCCCCATGTCAGAGTCAAAGTCAAAGCCCCCGGCTGGCGATGGCAATTGTCCCGCGGCCATTAAAGCCACGCCGGGTGATGCGAGGTCGCACACCGGGTCTTGGTGTTAGAGCCCCCGGCGTGCGCCGCAGAGTCCCGCGGCCATTCCAAGCTGCGTGGGGCATTGATGTAGGCCCCGCTCCAGGAGCTCTTCGACCCCGCAACTCGGGCGGGACAAGTCGCCGTTGCGAGAGCCTTGAAAAGCGGTCTCCCTCCAGGGAGCCGCGGGCTCCCGGTGCCGCCGTCCACAGACCTGCCGTTGGAGCCTCCGACTCTCCGGTCGGGCCGCAGCAGCAGCAGCAGCAGCGCTCCTCCACCGCTCCACCCGCTCCGGACTCGGCCAGCCCCGCGACGGCGACGGTGAGTCGTAGCACCAGAGTCCCCGGTCTCTTCCTGTTGGAGGCCGCTCCTCGTTGCAGCCCCAACGACAACGGAAACCCGACGAGAAAAGGTCGGGACTCCCGTGCAGGGGAGAGATTTTAAAAGTCCCCCCCCCCCCTCCCACCCCACCCCCCGCCCCCCACACACACACCCCAACACAAAAATAACAAAAACTACATAGAAACACAGACAGAAAATAATAAAACGCGGACAGACTGCAGAGGCCGCTGCTGACCAGAGTCGCGCCGCCCACCGGATTGCTACTCCTACCACTTATTACATGATCTTATGACCCCAGCAATTTGTATCTACCTTTACATTTAGTACAAATGACCAATTGATTTCTGTGAAAAACTTGTGGAACTGGTCAAATTGCAGGGTATTGCTGAAACACAAGAAACTGCAGATACTGGAACTGAACAAAAAACAAACTGTTGGAGGAACTCAGTGGGTCAGGCAGTCGGTGAAGGGCATGGACACAAAATGTTTCAAACTCAGACCCTTCTTCAGAGTGAGTGGAGTGGGGAGAAGAAAGCTAGAATAGGGAGGTGGGGAAGGGGCAAAGCAAGGCAAGTGATAGGTGATTACAGGTGAGGGGTGAGTGGCAGATGGGTGGAGTAACTGACAATGCTGGAGTAGATAAGGAATGAAGTAAAGTGAAATGTTAAGCATGAGAGAGTAATAAGGGTGCAAAGATAAAGGGGGGAGGGGAAAGGAAGGCATAAATGGGAAATATGGGATTGGGTCATGGGAATGGGAGATGAGCATATGGGGAAAGAAGCAGGGTGACTGGGATGGTGGGAGATAGTGGGGGAAATTTGTGCAGCATGGGTTGAACGGGAAGGGTCTGGAAGAGGAACGGGTGGAGTGGGAAGGGTAGTTCACCTCCAGATGAAAAAGACCCAAAATTAGACCTGTGCAATTCAGTTTGGGGCTTCACTTGATTTTATTAATTTCTCAATACTTTATTGTGCAGCAAGGAGAGACTATCAATGAGATGCAAGCCAGAAGGAAGGTTGTATGGAAGGGACAGAGGTACTGAACATGCTTGGTCCACCATTAGAAGAATCAGGCTGGAGCTGGTTTCAGTCATTCATGTGGAGCAGACATCCTCATGGGCAATGCATGCTTGATGGATTTGGCCCCTATTCGCTCCACCTTGGCCTACAAGATTTCTCAGTTGCCAACCATTTCAACTTCCCTTTCCATTCCCATACTGATCTTTCTGTTCTGTGCTTCCGCCATTGCCAGAGTGAAGCCACATGCAAATTGGAGGAACAGCACCTCATATTTTGCTTGGGTAGCCAGCGGTATGAACATTGAATTCTCTAATTTTAAGTATCTTTATCTTACACGCCTCCCCCCTCCCTCCTTGCCCCCTTCCTCCACCCTAGTCATTTACCAGTTCTACAGTTCTTCACATAGTTTCTCTTGAGATCACACATCCCCTAGACAACCATGGGCCTTCCAGGCCACACCCTATCTGAGATTATTTTGTGGTGGCCCTGATTAGTCTGGTCTTTTCTCACCTCCAACACTTCACCTCCCTGCTCCCCCTCCCCCACCCTCTACTTTCAGTCTGAAGAAGGGTAGCAAAAAGTGCAAACATTAAAATGCCATAGCACATACCTAGCACAGCGAATGCAAGAAAAGTGGTTCGGCAACTTGAGCACCCTGGAGAGGAAGAGATTACAAAAAGTAGTAAACATTGCCCAGTCCATCAACGGCTCTGACTTTCCTTCCATCGAGGGGATTTATCGAAGTCACTGCCTCAAAAAGGCTGGCAGTATCATCAAAGACCCACACCATCCTGGCCACACACTCATCTCCCTGCTACCTTCAGGTAGAAGGTACAGGAGCCTGAAGACTGCAACAAACAGGTTCAGGAACAGCTACTTCCCCACAGCCATCAGGCTATTAAACCTGGCTCGGCCAAACTCTGAACATTAATAACCCATTATTTGTTATTTGCACTTTATCAGTTTATTTATTCATGTGTTTTGTAGTATTGCCTATTATGTTCTGTGTGCTGAAGCAAAGCAGGAATTTAATTGTCCTATCAGGAACACATGACAATAAACTTGAACTTGAACTTGGCTAGGAGCAGTTTATGATATTGCTCTGTTCTGGCCACAATTTGAGCACTGCTTTTGTCACTGACAGGTGACATTGCAGAGAAAATATTCTAGGCTGTTTTTCAAAGTTGGGAAGTTCAGTTAAGTAAAAGGCTGGAGTTGGTAGCATTGAAAGGAGACAGCTAGAGGCAATTTTATTGAAGGATACAACATTGTAAACAGAATGGAAAAAGCAAATACAGGGAATTGTATCAAACAGTGAATAGAATGAGAAATCAGTTTTATCCCCGAAACATCTGAACTCGGGGCAGATAATCAGAAAACACTTCTTCAAACAAACAGTGATCAGTATATGAAATAAATTCAACGACTATGCTACTTAAGGAACAAACACTGATAACATAAACAAAAAATGGTGTTGTGGTTCTGAATGATGAGCTGAGATGGGCCATGTCATCTTGCAGTGTCACATCCATTTAATGCTTTGTGTAAAATGTGGTTTAACGCAGACTACAAAAAGTCATTTTTACAGTGGGAAGGGTACAATTCTCTGGCAAGGAGGACTAAGAGAAAGCTTGCTTCTATTGAATCTTATTCCGGACATTATGTTGGGAGCATGATCTTCTCATTACCAATGTCTTGTTTCACTGGTGAAAGCACAAGATCTCATGGCAACACGTTCAATACGGGTACTCATCCCTGATTGATTATATCATCATCAAGGCTAGCGACCCTGAAAATGTTTGCATTGCCTTGCCATGGCAGATATTGATGATCGTTGAACTGCTTGTTCAGTTCTGATCTCCGTCAATTTGCTTCCACACAGATGCTGCCTCATTTTTTGAGTATATTCAACCTTTTGATATCCATTGTTTCTAATAGTTATCAAAACAGTTAATGCTGAAGGCACTCAAAAGGTAAGGCAGCATATGTGGGAGAGAAACACAGAAATAGATGAGACTGAAAGCCCATCAATGCCAATGATATAATAATTTACATCTCAGAATTCTGAAAGAGACAGCTGAGGAGAGAGTGAATATATTAGTTATGGTCCTTAAATTATCTAGATTCTGGAATCATTCTTGCAGATTGGAATTTAATCAATGTGAGCCCACTATTTAGAAAATAAAGAGAGAGATGATAATCAGAACCAATGACCTGTTAGTCTAATGTTAAAGTAAGGGAATTTGAGAATCTATAATGATGAATATAATAACAAAACAGTTGGAAAAAATAATTGATTGAACAGAGAGAGCATGAAATTTATGAAACCATAATTATGTTTGACAAATCCATTTTGAGGATTTATAAGTGCAATAATAAGAGAAAATCAGAGAAGGTGTTGTATATAGATTTTCAAAAGTCTTTTTTCA